>NC_046981.1:82500-325000 GCF_009769545.1 Cyclopterus lumpus
CCACCAGAAACATTCACAACATAAATGACTACAACACCGTCAGAAACATTCACAACGTAAGTGACTACAACACCGTCAGAAACATTCACAACATAAGTGACTACAACACCGTCAGAAACATTCACAACGTAAGTGACGACAACACCATTGGAAACATTCACAACAAATAACGACAGCACCGTCAGAAACATTCACAACGTAAGTGACGACAACACCACCAGAAACATTCACAACGTAAGTGACGACAACACCACCAGAAACATTCACAACGTAAGTGACGACAACACCACCAGAAACATTCACAACGTAAGTGACTACAACACCGTCAGAAACATTCACAACGTAAGTGACGACAACACCGTCAGAAACATTCACAAAGTAAGTGACGACAACACCGTCAGAAACATTCACAACGTAAGTGACGACAACACCGTCAGAAACATTCACAAAGTAAGTGACGACAACACCGTCAGAAACATTCACAAAGTAAGTGACGACAACACCGTCAGAAACATTCACAAAGTAAGTGACGACAACACCGTTGGAAACATTCACAACGAATAACAACAACACTGTCAACTTTACAAAAAATAGCAATGGAGAGAAAGAAAGGGGGATGCTTTCTTTAGGTTTCATTGTAAACAAGATGGGTTTTTTTCATGCTTTCCAGGATGCCTTGTTCAACTCTCTACTGGATGACCCCTATCTGAGTCTCCAGTTCACTGGCAGATCCACTCAGCAGGTAACCCAGCACTTGCACATGATGTCAGAAGGGAGCATTCAATTCAGTTTATTTTGTATAGTCCAATATCACAAATTTGCCTCAGAGGGCTTTACAATCTGTACACATACAACATCCCTGACCTTTGACCTCACATCGGATCAGGAAAAACTCCCCAAAAATCAAGGAAAAAAGGGAAGAAACCTTCAGGAGATCAACAGAGGAGGATCCCTCTCCCCGGATGGACAGATACAATAGAACTCATGTATACGGAATGAACAGCATTACAAAGTTACATAAACACATTACATGAATATGACAATGTATGAATGGAACTCCAATCCATGAAACAGAAGGAGGTAGAGAGGAGGGGGGGCGGGGCATCAGCAGGGCCAATGGGAGGCCGGCTCACCAGCATCAGACACCTCCAGGTCCAATGGACCCTATGAGACGTGAAGTCACAACGACTCCGGGGAGGAAGCAGAGTTAATAAGGTGCAATGGAGAGATGTAAATTCATCCATAAGGAGAGAGAGAAGAGGGGATAGGTGCTCAGTGTATCCTAAAACATCCCCCAGCAGCCTATAAGCCTATAGCAGCATATCAAGGGGCTGGACCAGGGCAGACCTGATTCAGCCCTAACTATAAGCACTATTAAAGAGGAAAGTCTTAAGTCTATTCTTGAATGAGGTGACTGTGTCTGCCTCCCGGACTGAAAGTGGAAGCTGGTTCCATAAAAGAGGAGCTTGATAACTGAAGGCTCTGGCTCCCATCCTACTTTTTAGGACTCTAGGAACCACAAGTAGCCCCGCATTTAGTGAGCAGCTCTCTAGTGGGGCAATATGGTACTACAAGCTCCTTAAGATATGATGGTGCATCACCAATCAAGGCTTTGTAGGTGAGGAGAAGAATTTCAAATGTGATTCTTGATTTTACAGGGAGCCAGTGCAGAGCAGCTAATACAGGAGTCATGTGATCTCTTTTCTTAGTTTTTGTGAGTACACGAGCTGCAGCATGTCACCCACTGGTTCAATTCAGTTCATTTCAATTCATTTTTTGCACAAAATTACAAACATTCCTCAGAGGGCTTTACAATGTGTACACATACGACATCCCTGACCTTGGACCCTCACATACTCTGACCTTGGACCCTTACATCTGAACAGGAACAACTCTGAAGAGAAAATGGTCAGAAAGGTCAGAGAGCGCAGGAGCCCTCTATCAGGATGGACTGAAGTACAATAGATGTCATGTGACCAGAATAAAAAACATAACAGAGTTACAACACAAGAAGATAGTGGTGTCAGAAGAGAGTATGATGTCATCCACTACTGTCTGACGGGAGTATGATGTCACCCAGCACCCAAAAGATCTATTTGGTTTTCTCTTTATTGGTTCTTTCTGTCGGTTCAAAAGGTAGAAAAGGGCGGTCCGCTGGCTTCGGGTCGAGTATCGACCTTGATTCACAACATCACCTGCCAAGTGAAGATTACGACACGCTCTTGAGCTTCAGGGTTTGGCGCATACTCAGTGTAACTGGATCTGCAAAGTAGGAGAGTAACAGCAGACAGCAAGTTATGGGATGCTATCCGCTCAGGTGTTCCAGCTAGTGAAGAGAGTAGACCAGATTTTACTGTTCATGTGTTGTTGCCTATTGATACGACACGTGCCATCTCCTTTTTCAACTGTCCTTGAACGGTGCTGGTCCTTCTCACTGGTGGCAACTTATTCCTCAGGTTCCCCCCGTGAATATATACATTTATATATCAAGAAATAAACTTTACTTTTAAGGCTGAAATAATTACATTTTGTTCAATTATTGTACTTCTAAATGTCGTAGCATTTGGACAGAGTATTATTAAGGACCTGGAGAGGAGGCTCTCATTCTGAGAAAAGAACTCTGATATTCTCTGAGAACAAAGTGACACGAAAAAATCTTTTCTAGATCAGATATTTGTAGTCTCATTTATAAAGAAAAACAAAAGCTTTGTGACGATGCATTTCCCAGCTGATCCAAGAGGAGTGATATTGGGCTATACAAAATAAACTGAATTGAATTGAATCCTTCAGTTTATCATAAACATTCATCATCAACACATAAAGGAACACTTCATCATTCAGTTTATCATAAACATTCATCATCACATAAAGGAACTCTTCATCATTCAGTTTATCATAAACATTCATCATCAACACATAAAGGAACTCTTCATCATTCAGTTTATCATAAACATTCATCATCATCACATAAAGGAACTCTTCATCATTCAGTTTATCATAAACATTCATCATCACATAAAGGAACTCTTCATCATTCAGTTTATCATAAACATTCATCATCAACACATAAAGGAACTCTTCATCATTCAGTTTATCATAAACATTCATCATCAACACATAAAGGAACTCTTCATCATTCAGTTTATCATAAACATTCATCATCATCACATAAAGGAACTCTTCATCATTCAGTTTATCATAAACATTCATCATCATCACATAAAGGAACTCTTCATCATTCAGTTTATCATAAACATTCATCATCACATAAAGGAACTCTTCATCATTCAGTTTATCATAAACATTCATCATCATCACATAAAGGAACTCTTCATCATTCAGTTTATCATAAACATTCATCATCATCACATAAAGGAACTCTTCATCATTCAGTTTATCATAAACATTCATCATCACATAAAGGAACTCTTCATCATTCAGTTTATCATAAACATTCATCATCATCACATAAAGGAACTCTTCATCATTCAGTTTATCATAAACATTCATCATCATCACATAAAGGAACTCTTCATCATTCAGTTTATCATAAACATTCATCATCATCACATAAAGGAACTCTTCATCATTCAGTTTATCATAAACATTCATCATCATCACATAAAGGAACTCTTCATCATTCAGTTTATCATAAACATTCATCATCATCACATAAAGGAACTCTTCATCATTCAGTTTATCATAAACATTCATCATCACATAAAGGAACTCTTCATCATTCAGTTTATCATAAACATTCATCATCATCACATAAAGGAACTCTTCATCATTCAGTTTATCATAAACATTCATCATCATCACATAAAGGAACTCTTCATCATTCAGTTTATCATAAACATTCATCATCACATAAAGGAACTCTTCATCATTCAGTTTATCATAAACATTCATCATCACATAAAGGAACACTTCATCATTCAGTTTATCATAAACTGTAATCATAAAGATTTGTACTGGACAGGAAGGGGATGAAAAGTAAAGCTGTCAGAAAAAATCAAAACTACAGTAAAAAGTACAACGTGTACAGTAAAAACTACAATATGTACCTCTGAGATGTAGTGCAGTAAAAAGTACAATATGTACCTCTGAGATGTAGTACATTTAAAAGTACAATATTTACCTCCGATATGTAATGGAAAACAAGTAGAAATTCTCAATTAAAGCAAAAGTAGCTCTAATTTGGACTTGAGTTCTTGGATACTTGGATCAAAGTACTTGGATCCATCCCACCAGGTTCTTATAAATACTCTCAATTACTTCATGTACTTGTTGGGTCCGGTCCAGTTTTTCATCCTCGGTATCAGTAAATCTCCTTTTCTTCTGCTTCAGTTCCCAGCAGAGAACCAGGGAGACTGTCTGTCTCTGAACCACAGTGGTCTGAGCTGCACCAGTGACAAAAAACAGTACCTCTCCAACACCCAGGGACACCTGGACCTGCAGGACCCTGTGAACCAGCAGTTACTCAACAACCAGAACCAGAACTATGGCGGCGGGGACGGACGACACAACGTGCCCAACATTATCCTCACTGGTGGGTTTATTTAGTTAGTTTAGTTTATTTTATTTAGTTAGTTTAGTTCATTTAGTTTGTTTAAATAGTTAGTTAGTTTAGTCAGTTTATTTAGTTTGTTTTACTTAGTTTATTAGGGTCCTTGTGACGACTTCTTCGTCACATTTGGGTATAAAATAATTTAGCGCCCCCTTGATTTGAAAAAGCCCACGCTTTTTGCAAACTATGACCGATTGACTTGAAATTTGGCATACATATCCACTTGGACCTGCTCTACAAAAAAGTCAATGGTGGCCATAAAATGCGCCATATCAGATTTTCCGCCATTTAGAATCTTCTAAAAACACATTTTTTCCATCTTCTCCCAAACGCTGGGTCCAATTCTTACAAAACCTTTGGTGGTTCATTATTGGTTCAATGTTATCATACTTTGTCAAAAGCTTGTTGATATCTCATTGGGTTCAGAAGATATGGACCAATGAACTTCTAAGGGGTGTGGCCTAATATGTAAAGACAAATAACTTCCAAATCACTTGGCCTATCCTCACCAAATTTATAGCCTATGTCCACATGGCATCCCAAAATCTACCCTAATTCTTTCATAATATTTGAACATTTGGGGGTGCTGCAATCAATCGCTCGATAGGGTCAAACCTAACTCCCAGATTAGTGACTGTGAAGGAGAGGGGTCTGACCTGGCCGTTAAAGGTGAGATGAGTTATGGAGGATGACTGAACCTGGTGTGGAGTGCCAACAAGGAGGGCTTCGGTTGTGCTTCTGTTTAACTGGAGAAAGTTGTTGCTCATCCACGCCTTTATCTCCCCAAGACAGGCGGTGAGACATGAAATGGCTGCAGAGGGTTTGGGGCAGTTTTGATGTAAAGCTGTGTGTCGTCAGCATAACAGTGGAAGGACATCCTATGTTTGATGACACGACCGGGGGGGCGGGGAGCATGTACATAATGAAGAGGGTGTGTACAGATTTGTGCTATATATATATATACACATATACACACACATTTTGTTATGTTACAGCCTATATTCCAAAATGGATTAAATTCATTATTTTCCTCAACATTCTACACACAACAACCCATAATGACAAAGTGAAAACTGTTTTTTGCAAATCTATTAAAAATACAGAACGAAAACATAACATGTACATAAGTATTCACAGCCTTTGCTCAATACTTTGTTGAAGCACCTTTGGCAGCAATTACAGCCTCAAGTCTTCTTGGGTATGACTCCACAAGCTCGGCACACCTATTTCTGGGCAGTTTCTCCCATTCTTCTTTGCAGAACCTCTCAAGTTCCATCAGGTTGGATGGGCAGCGTCGGTGCACAGACACTTTCAGATCTCTCCAGAGATGTTCAATGGGGTTCCAGTCAGGGCACTGGCTGGGCCACTCAAGGACATTCACAGAGTCCTTTGTTATCTTCAGGTCGTTGTTCTGTTGGAAGATGAACCGTCGCCCCAGTCTGAGGTCCAGAGCGCTCTGGAGCATGTTTTCATCCAGGATGTCTCTGTACATGGCTGCTTTCATCTTTCCCTCAATCCTGACTAGTCTCCCAGTTCCTCCTGCTGAAGAACATCCCCACAGCATGATGCTGCCACCACCATGCTTCACTGTAGGGATGGTATTGGCCAGGTGATGAGCAGTGCCTGGTTTCCTCCAGACGTGACGCTTGGCATTCAGGCCAAAGAGTTCAATCTTTGTTTCATCAGACCAGAGAATGTTGTTTCTCATGGTCTGAGAGTCCTTCAGGTGCCTTTTTACTGAGGAGTGGCTTCCGTCTGGCCACGCTACCAAACAGGCCTGATTTGTGGAGTGCTGCAGAGATGGTTGTCCTTCTGGAAGGTTCTCCTCTCTTCATAGAACAACACTGGAGCTCTGTCAGAGTGACCATCGGGTTCCTGGTCTGTGCCTCAATACAATTCTGTCTCGGAGGTCTACAGCTAATTCCTTGGACTTCATGGCTTGGTTTATGCTCTGATATGCTGTGGTACCTTATATAGACAGGTGTGTGCCTTTCTAAATCATGTCCAATCAACTGAATTTAGCACAAGTGGACTCCAATCAAGTAGTAGAAACATCTGGAGGATGATCAGTGGAAACAGGACGCACCTGAGCTACATGTTGAGTGTCATGGCAAAGGCTGTGAATACTTATGTACATGTTATGTTTTCGTTCTTTATTTTTCATAGATTTGCAAAAATGTGCAAAAAACTGTTTTCACTTTGTCATTATCGGTTGTTGTGTGTAGAATGTTGAGGAAAAAATAATTAATTTAATCAATTTTGGAATAAGGCTGTAACATCACAAAATGTGGAAAAAGTGAAGCGCTGTGAATACTTTCCGGATGCAGTGTGTGTGTGTGTGTGTATGTGTATGTGTATATATATATATATATATATATATATATATATATATATATACACACGTATAGGTGTGTTTGTATATGTATATATTTATATATATGTGTGTGTGTATATATTTATACAACATGTGGATCTGTGAATTCTTTCTAAAACAAAAAATCAGGTTTGATTTCAATTTGAAGTCTAATGTTTCCTCCCAACCTCCCTCCTTCTTTCCCTCCTTCCTTCTTTCCCTCCTTCCTTCTCTCCCTCCTTCCCTTCTTCCTTCCCTCTCTTCCTCCCTCCCTCCCTGCCTATCTCCTCCTTCCTCCCTCTCCCACCTTCCTTCCTTCCCTTCCTTCCCTTCCTCCCTCGCTCACTCCCTCTCTGCCTCCTCCCTCCCTCCTTCCCTCCCTCTCTGCCTGCCTCCTTCCCTCCCTATTTCCCCCCTCTCTCCCTCCTCCCCTTTCTTCCTGCCTCCCTCCTTCCTTCCCTTCCTCCCTCGCTCCCTCCCTCCCTCTCTGCCTCCTCCTTCCCTCCCTCATTCCCTTCCTCGACCACTGCCTTCCTCCCTCACTCCCTGCCTCCCTCTCTCCCTCCTTCCCTCCCTACCTCCCTCTCTCCTTCCCTTCCTCCCTCTCGCTCTGCCTCCTCCTTCCCTCCCTCCCTGCCTGCCTCCTTCCCTCCCTCACTCCCTGCCTCCCTCTCTCCCTCCTTCCCTCCCTACCTCCCTCTCTCCTTCCCTTCCTCCCTCGCGCTCTGCCTCCTCCTTCCCTCCCTCCCTGCCTGCCTCCTTCCCTCCCTCTTTCCCTCCCTCCCTCCCTCCTTGCCTGCCTCCTTGCCTCCCTCTTTCCCTCCCTTCCTCTCGCTCTGCCTCCTCCTCCTTCCCTCCCTGCCTGCCTCCTTCCCTGCCTCCTTCCCTCCCTCCCTGCAGGAGACTCCCCCCCAGGTCTGTCCAAAGAGATTGCCAGCGCTCTGTCCCACGTGCCGGGCTTTGAGATGGACCCGTTCTCCCTGGACGACCCACTGAGGATGGACCCGCTGGCTCTGGACATGCTGGACGGAGACCTGATGCTGGCCGACCCGGCGGTGGAGGACTCCTTCCGATCCGACCGGCTGAAGTGACCCCCCTCCCCCGCTTTCGGGTAAAGAGACGCCACCCATAAGAGGTGGAGAGAGGACCAGACGGTCTGCAGACCTCTGGGAGAACCAGAGGAGGGGAGTTTTGAACCCACTCTCGCTATGCTTCAAGTCCAGAACCAAGACGTTTCTCTTTTTGGCATTAGCAGGAATAAAGTGCTCATGTGACTCCGGCTTTACGTCAAACCAGCAAACCATCCTTATGATTCATGAATCATATATAAATCATAAATCACCCTTGAGCTTTTCTTTGGGAGTTGAGAAGTCGACTAATCGGACTAAACGCTTTTCCAATATTCTTCACATATAGACTTTCTTCTTCTAAATAAAATTAAATAAATAAAAAAATGTTAGCAGAAAAACGGTAAAACAGCTAGCTCCGCCCTCTCTGTCGTTGATGTTTGTTTCTATGGATAACATGGTTTACTAGTTCTGAAATGATAAAGAAGAAAACACATTTCAACCTTTTTAAATCTTTCGGACTTTTCTCACATCTGCTTTTTTTTCTTGAAATATATAATATAATATTAATTTCAATGCATCTGTGTCAATAATTCCAGTCATATTTTAACTCTAAATAATGTTTGACCTTGAGGTCTAAATGGATCAATCAGCGCTGGGTTTGAGCTGCAGTCTGAAGTTGTCTCTATGCTCCCGAGTGTCTTTCTGAAGAACTACCGTGACTATGCATCGGCTCCTGTGCTGTTTATGGATCTGATATCTGATCTAGAACATGTCTGTCCACCTGGAGAAATAAGAGAAACCACGTGGAAGCTCCAGTCTCCAGTTCTTACAGAGAGAAACACACATTTTACTACCAAAGTGCCAAAAGCCAATAACTTTTTTTATAGAGGACCATTTTTTTTAATCCTCAATTAATTTGCCAATTATGTTCCCAATTAATTAATTCATTGTCAACAAATAGTGAAAAATGTCTTAGGTGACGTCTTTTTTTCTTTTGTCAACCAAAAGACCAAATATAGATTAAAAGATTATATATTGAGTACAAATAATGAAGAAATCAGTTTACATCAATGTAGAACAAAGAAAACACATTTTGAAAAAAGGAGCGAAACGATCGATCGATTATCAAAATATTTTTAGTTCCGAGTGAAGTAAATGATTTGGGGTTTTGGACAGAAGGACATTAACGATTTGAAGACGTCATTTTCAGGAAACTGTTTTTAAAACCAAATGTAACCGATTAAAGAGCAATATGATAACAACAACAATTGTTACATGACGTTGGCATGTGACGTGTCACGAAGTACACTGTGACACCGTGTCACGAAGTACACTGTGACACCGTGTCACGGAGTACACGTGTCCCTTACGGAGTACACGTGTCCATTACGGTGTACTCCGTGTCCCTTACGGAGTACACGTGTCCATTACGGTGTACTCCGTGTCCCTTACGGAGTACACGTGTCCATTACGGTGTACTCCGTGTCCATTACGGTGTACTCCGTGTCCCTTACGGAGTACACGTGTCCATTACGGTGTACTCCGTGTCCCTTACGGTGTACTCCGTGTCCCTTACGGAGTACACGTGTCCCTTACGGTGTACTCCGTGTCCCTTACGGTGTACTCCGTGTCCCTTACGGTGTACTCCGTGTCCCTTACGGAGTACACGTGTCCATTACGGTGTACTCCGTGTCCCTTACGGAGTACACGTGTCCCTTACGGTGTACTCCGTGACACTGTGATTGACAGCCCTAAGCCCCGCCCCTCTCTACCTGCACTTGCTGCACCTGTGTTTTCAGCTCCGCTGGAGGCCAGAGCATAGATACATATTTTTATGCAATCTAAATATTATTAATATTATTTTGACTATAAAGTTAATTTTTTTTAACCAAAGTGGTCTTAATCTGTATGTAAATAATTCCTCAGATAATATCTTTAACAAAAGTAAAAACAGTTTAAATATTTAAGATGAGAGAAGAAAAACAACATATTAGTTTTTGACAGAACTTTGTGGTTTGTAACGTTCTTTAGTTTTAAAGGAAGAGTTCAGTCCCTTTAATTCTTTGTTCACATTTAAATCATCAATAATCTTTTCTTTATCAGCGTGTCAATGTAACAACAAAGTTCTGCCTTTGGAGTGTTTGTTTGAAGATGAGGAGGAAGAAGAGTCAACTGAGAGGCTCCTCCAGTACTGAAGGGTTTCCAAACATGGGGGCGGGACCCCCATTAGCGGTGCAGGAAAGAAAAATTTAGAATTTTTATTTTAAGATTATTTTGGGGGAAAAAACACTTTTTAGTAGAATAGGTTGAGAAATGTATGCACCAAACGTTATTTATTGAATTAATTTGTCAACAAAAGAAAAAGTCAGAGGTTGGATCAGAAATATTTTTTTATTGGGTACAAAATCTGAATTTAACAAAAGTCAAACAAATACAAAAATTAAAAGGAAGCTGAATTCTAGTTGTTAAAATATTTGATTTATGTTTTGAATGGAGACTTGCATGGTTCCTTTGTTATGGAGGGTTCTGTGCTATAGTTCCTCTGTTATGGAGGTTTCTGTTGCATGGTTCTTGCGGTATGGGGGATTCTGTATGGTTCCTGTGGTATGCAGGGTTTTGTTGCATCGTTCATGTGGTATGGAGGGTTCTGTTGTATTGTTCCTGCAGTATGGAGGTTTCTGTTGCATACTTCCTGCGGTATTGAAGGTTCTGTTGCATGGTTCCTGCAGTATGGAGGATTCTGTTGTCTGGTTCCTGTGGTAAGGAGAGCTCTGTTGCATGGTTCCTGCAGTTTGGAGGGTTCTGTTGCATGGTTCCTGCATTATAGAGGGTTTTGTTGCATGGTTCCTGTGGTATGGAGGGTTCTGTTGCAGGTCTAGAGAGTTTAGGAAATGTTTGGAAACTAAGTGGACTGAAGTTTGGAGGACTGTGTGTCCTCTGGAGGATTCTGTGTGTCCTCTGGAGGATTCTGTGTCTTTTGTGTCCTCTGGAGAACTCTTGTGTCTTTTGTAACCTCTGGAGGACACTTGTGTCCTTTGTATCCTCTGGAGGACCCTTGTGTCCTTTGTATTCTTTTGAGGACTCTTGTATCCTCTAGAGAACTTGTGTATCTTCTGGAGAACTCTTTTGTCATTTGCATCCTCTGGAGGATGACAAATTATTCAAAGCAGTTTGTTGTTCTGGAGTTTGGTTCTGTATGTCCCCTCAAACCACAAATCAATCTTGTCTTAATGTCCCCTCAAACCACAAATCAATCTTGTCTTAATGTCCCCTCAAATCACATGTCAATCATGTCTTTGTCCCCTCAAACCACAAGTCAATCATGTCTTTGTCCCCTTAAACCACAAGTCAATCATGTCTTTGTCCCCTCAAACCACAAGTCAATCTTGTCTTAATGTCCCCTCAAACCACAAGTCAATCATGTCTTTGTCCCCTCAAACCACATGTCAATCATGTCTTTATGTCCCCTCAAACCACAAGTCAATCATGTCTTTGTCCCCTCAAACCACAAGTCAATCTTTTCTTAATGTCCCCTCAAACCACAAATCAATCTTGTCTTAATGTCCCCTCAAACCACATGTCAATCATGTCTTTGTCCCCTCAAACCACATGTCAGTCATGTCTTTGTCCCCTCAAACCACAAGTCAATCATGTCTTTGTACCCTCAAACCACATGTCAATCTTGTCTTAATGTCCCCTCAAACCACAAGTCAATCATGTCTTTGTCCCCTCAAACCACAAGTCAATCATGTCTTTGTCCCCTCAAACCACAAGTCAATCATGTCTTTGTCCCCTCAAACCACATGTCAATCATGTCTTTATGTCCCCTCAAACCACAAATCAATCTTGTCTTAATGTCCCCTCAAACCACATGTCAATCATGTCTTTGTCCCCTCAAACCACATGTCAGTCATGTCTTTGTCCCCTCAAACCACAAGTCAATCATGTCTTTGTCCCCTCAAACCACAAGTCAATCTTGTCTTAATGTCCCCTCAAACCACAAATCAATCTTGTCTTAATGTCCCCTCAAACCACATGTCAATCATGTCTTTGTCCCCTCAAACCACAAGTCAATCATGTCTTTGTCCCCTCAAACCACAAGTCAATCTTGTCTTAATGTCCCCTCAAACCACAAGTCAATCATGTCTTTGTCCCCTCAAACCACATGTCAATCATGTCTTTATGTCCCCTCAAACCACAAATCAATCTTGTCTTAATGTCCCCTCAAACCACATGTCAATCTTGTCTTAATGTCCCCTCAAACCACATGTCAATCATGTCTTTGTCCCCTCAAACCACATGTCAGTCATGTCTTTGTCCCCTCAAACCACAAGTCAATCATGTCTTTGTACCCTCAAACCACATGTCAGTCATGTCTTTGTCCCCTCAAACCACAAGTCAATCATGTCTTTGTACCCTCAAACCACATGTCAGTCATGTCTTTGTCCCCTCAAACCACAAGTCAATCATGTCTTTGTCCCCTCAAACCACATGTCAGTCATGTCTTTGTCCCCTCAAACCACAAGTCAATCATGTCTTTATGTCCCATTAAATCAGATATCTTTTTTCATGCATTTGTATTTCATGAAAGTACAGTAGCTGGATATGTATGTGTATGTATATCCATATATACTGTGTGTATATATATATATATATATATATATATATATATATATATATATATATATATACACGAGTATATTCGTGTATACGTATATATGTATACATACATGTGTGTGTGTGTGTGTGTGTGTATATATATATATATATATATATATATATATATATATATATATATATATATATATATATATACATGTGCGTACATACTCTGTCATATTCGTATTCATATATGTTGTAACTGTAACTCTGTTCATCTGGTCACATGACATCTATTCTTCTGTCCATCCGGGGAGAGGGATCCTCCTCTGTTGCTCTCCTGAAGGGTTCTTCCCTTTTTTCCCTGAAAGGTTTTTTTCTATTTCTTGGGAGTTCTTCCTGTTCCGATGTGAGGTCAAAGGTCAGGGATGTATGGGTACAGATTGTAAAGCCCTCTGAGGCAAATTTGTAATTCTGGGCTATACAAAATAAACTGAATTGAATATATAACCCGTATATATACAAGGGATTTTTTTCCTTTAAATAAAGTAATAATAATTTAAAAGTAGATTTCTACGCTCTCAAGGTCATTAAATCATCATAAGAAATCATTGTGTGTGTGTTTGTATGTTGCAAGAAACCTGTTGTAAGATAACATGCTGTTCCAGGCTCTGCCAGTAGGGGGAGCTGTTGACCAGCGGTTAGTTGTGTGTGTGTGCGCACTAGGGATCAGTTTAAGGCCATATTTCATATATTTTTCACATTTTGTATTGATGTTTGATAATAATTGCTCTCATATTATTGTTAGTTTTTCATGTTTGTAGGCTCTGGAGAATCAAATCTGTATTCTGCTTTTTATGCTTTGTATTTGAATAATAATTGGACTTTTTGTTTCTTTCAGATCTGTATTTGAACCTTGTAATAAATAACCAGGGAATGTTGAGTGTGTTGTAAATATGAATATGTTTTCAAACCAGAGGTGCTTCTGAAACTAACAGGAGAGATTTTTAAAGAGACTACCTTCACAAAATATTTTCTAGAAAATAAACAAATGAAACCTTGAACAGCTGCAGTTGTTTTTTGTTTATATACTAGCGACATCTTTATGTTGAGGTGAAGGTTGTATTCTGAACATTTACTCCAGTAAAAGTGCTAATACCACACTGTAAAAAAACTTTTTTACAGAAAACATTCTAATACCACACTTGGTTTCAATAGAGTATGACTATTGAAACCAAGCAGCTTTGTTTAAATAAGGATAATAAATCATCTGAGATCTAAGACCTGACAAGAGTTAATAATAATAATGCATTTTATTTGTAAAGCACTTTTCATTCAGAGTGCTACAGTATAGTAGTTATAGTTAAAAACAAACTATAATAGAAAAGAAAATAGCTGGCAGTGATTTAACACAAAGTCAAAAAAACCCTTCCTGAATAAAAAGGTTTTGAGGCCTTGGGTCCTGGTGCGGAGGTTGGTGTTGGGGACCCGGAAGAGTGAGCTGTTTGTGGATCTGAGGATGCGGGTGGAGGTTTGGGGAGTAATGAGTTCTTGTAGGTTTGGAGGTACATGTCCATTTATGCTTTTATGGGTGAGTAGTAGGACTTTGTAGTCAATCCGGAATGAGACAGGGAGCCAGTGGAGTGAGTGGAGAATGGGCGTTATTCAATTCAATTCAGTTTATTTTATATAGCCCAATATCACAAATTATGAATTTGCCTCAGAGGGCTTTACAATCTGTACACATACGACATCCCTGACCTTTGACCTCACATCGGATCAGGAAAAACCCAAGAAATAGAAAAAACCCTTTCAGGGGAAAAAAGGTAAGAAACCTTTCAGAGAAACAGAGGAGGATCCCTCTCCCTGGATGGACAGATGAATAGATGTCATGTGACTAGATGAACAGAGTTACATAAACACATTACATGAATATGACAATGTATGAATGGAACTCCAATCCATGAAACAGAAGGAGGTAGAGAGGAGGGGGGCGGGGCATCAGCAGGGCCAATGGGAGGCCGGCTCACCAGCATCAGACACCTCCAGGTCCAATGGACCCTATGAGACGTGAAGTCACAACGACTCCGGGGAGGAAGCAGAGTTAATAAGGTGCAATGGAGAGATGTAAATTCATCCATAAGGAGAGAGAGAAGATGAGAGAGGTGCTCAGTGTATCCTAAAACACCCCCCAGCAGCCTATAAGCCTATAGCAGCATATCAAGGGGCTGGACCAGGGCAAACCTGATTCAGCCCTAACTATAAGCACTATTAAAGAGGAAAGTCTTAAGTCTATTCTTGAATGAGGTGACTGTGTCTGCCTCCAGGACTGAAAGTGGAAGCTGGTTCCATAAAAGAGGAGCTTGATAACTGAAGGCTCTGGCTCCCATCCTACTTTTTAGGACTCTAGGAACCACAAGTAGCCCCACATTTAGTGAGCGCAGCTCTCTAGTGGGGCAATATGGTACTACAAGCTCCTTAAGATATGATGGTGCATCACCAATCAAGGCTTTGTAGGTGAGGAGAAGAATTTTAAATGTGATTCTTGATTTTACAGGGAGCCAGTGCAGAGCAGCTAATACAGGAGTCATGTGATCTCTTTTCTTAGTTTTTGTGAGTACACGAGCTGCAGCATTCTGGATCAACTGGAGGGATTTAAGAGACTTATTAGAGCAGCCTGATAATAAGGAGTTGCAGTAATCTAGTCTGGAAGTAACAAAACGCGTGAACCAGCTTTTCTGCATCTTTTTGAGACAAGATGTGCCTGAGAGACATGTTATGTGTTCATATTTCTGGACTCTCATCAGGATCCTGGCAGCGCTGTTTTGAATGTAGCACTTTTATTTTGGAAATCTGTCCTCTCTTGCTTACTGTGAAGATACTGTGACTGTTTAGGGGCCTTTAATACGTTAAAGTCCTCGGACGAAAATGTCACGAACCAAGGCAAGAATGTCCCTGTACGGTGGTGCGAGCAACACCAACAGTGTTGCAGGTCAAAGGAAGTCCAACGTGGTATCACTTGAACCATTGAACAAAAGTCAAAGGCAAGACCAAGGGCTGTGTCAGCAGGAACAGACGAACAATGTAAGCCTTAACCAGGTGCTGATGAGGATACTGGCAGGTGGGGAAACCTGTGAGGACACCAAAGAGCAGCAGGTCAGCGCCCAGACGGTTACTAAGTGATCCTGGTCTGAATAGTTAAGAGAGACATTTGGGCACACAAAGAACGACAGACATCCGGGATGTCATGTAGAACTGAGAGTGTTTCACTGTCAATTGAATTACAGTCAAATAATTCAACCAACTATTCTCAAAGTCATAATTCAAATAATCAATAAACCAATGTAGCAGCCAAAGTACTACATTTAATAAGTAGTTATATGGTTCAATATTTTCATCCTTCAGTTATCAAGCTCCTCTTTTATGGAACCAGCTTCCACTTTCAGTCCTGGAGGCAGACACAGTCACCTCATTCAAGAATAGACTTAAGACTTTCCTGTTTGATAGTGCTTATAGTTAGGGCTGAATCAATAGACTTCTATACAACCAGAGGAGTCGCCCACTGGTGGTCAGTAGAGAGAATGCAGCTTTAACACATGAAGCATAGACTTCTATACAAAAAGAGGAGTCGCCCCCTGGTGGTCATATCTATACTGTAGATTATTATTATTATTTATATGATCACTGTACTGGATCATAGTGACATAAACTCTTTTGATTTCATTTTGTATTAATATAAATATTCTTCAGTTTTGCTGTCAGTGTTTACAGACTCAGAGACCTTTATTTTGAAGTGCGTGACCGGAAACAGGAAGTGTTGTTGCAGCGTGACGCTGTTGCGGCTGGTCGCAGACAGCAAACATGGACGTCACACGTAAAAGAACGACCTGAACCGGATCCAGAGACCAGCGGGAGCAGACAGCGGATCCCGCACGGTAGGAACCGCCTCGCCCGGTAACCGGTAACTGGGTCGGTTAGCCTAGTAAGCTAACTGACGTTATGGCGTCTAACGGAGCGACGCGGCTCGCGCACGCTACCGGACACGCCTCCTAACGGACCGTTTAACGCTCGTGCCCGATATCTTGAAATACATTAAACCGTATGAACGGGTCACGAGGACTGTCGGTGTTAAAGCACCGATGATGGAACCCAACTACTTCCTGGGTTAGGGTCTGAATGCGTTGCAGCTGCTCAGGCCTGCCCCCCGCCATAGATGCTTCAGGTTATAGGTCCATCCTCCTCCTCTAGATGCTTCAGAGGTTATAGGTCCATCCTCCTCCTCTAGATGCTTCAGGTTATAGGTCCATCCTCCTCCTCTAGATGTTTCAGGTTATAGGTCCATCCTCCTCCTCTAGATGCTTCAGGTTATAGGTCCATCCTCCTCCTCTAGATGCTTCAGGTTATAGGTCCATCCTCCTCCTCTAGATGTTTCAGGTTATAGGTCCATCCTCCTCCTCTAGATGCTTCAGGTTATAGGTCCATCCTCCTCCTCTAGATGCTTCAGGTTATAGGTCCATCCTCCTCCTCTAGATGCTTCAGGTTATAGGTCCATCCTCCTCCTCTAGATGCTTCAGGTTATAGGTCCATCCTCCTCTAGATGCTTCAGGTTATAGGCCCATCCTCCTCCTCTAGATGCTTCAGGTTATAGGTCCATCCTCCTCTAGATGCTTCAGAGGTTATAGGTCCATCCTCCTCCTAGATGCTTCAGGTTATAGGTCCATCCTCCTCCTCTAGATGTTTCAGGTTATAGGTCCATCCTCCTCCTCTAGATGTTTCAGGTTATAGGTCCATCCTCCTCCTCTAGATGCTTCAGGTTATAGGTCCATCCTCCTCCTCTAGATGCTTCAGGTTATAGGTCCATCCTCCTCCTCTAGATGTTTCAGGTTATAGGTCCATCCTCCTCCTCTAGATGCTTCAGGTTATAGGTCCATCCTCCTCCTCTAGATGCTTCAGGTTATAGGTCCATCCTCCTCCTCTAGATGCTTCAGGTTATAGGTCCATCCTCCTCTAGATGCTTCAGGTTATAGGCCCATCCTCCTCCTCTAGATGCTTCAGGTTATAGGTCCATCCTCCTCTAGATGCTTCAGAGGTTATAGGTCCATCCTCCTCCTAGATGCTTCAGGTTATAGGTCCATCCTCCTCCTCTAGATGTTTCAGGTTATAGGTCCATCCTCCTCCTCTAGATGCTTCAGAGGTTATAGGTCCATCCTCCTCCTCTAGATGCTTCAGGTTATAGGTCCATCCTCCTCCTCTAGATGTTTCAGATTATAGGTCCATCCTCCTCCTCTAGATGCTTCAGGTTATAGGTCCATCCTCCTCTAGATGATTCAGGTTATAGGTCCATCCTCCTCTAGATGCTTCAGGTTATAGGTCCATCCTCCTCCTCTAGATGCTTCAGAGGTTATAGGTCCATCCTCCTCTAGATGCTTCAGGTTATAGGTCCATCCTCCTCCTCTAGATGCTTCAGGTTATAGGTCCATCCTCCTCTAGATGCTTCAGGTTATAGGCCCATCCTGCTCCTCTAGATGCTTCAGGTTATAGGTCCATCCTCTAGATGCTTCAGGTTATAGGTCCATCCTCCTCTAGATGCTTCAGGTTATAGGCCCATCCTCCTCCTCTAGATGTTTCAGGTTATAGGTCCATCCTCCTCCTCTAGATGCTTCAGAGGTTATAGGTCCATCCTCCTCTAGATGCTTCAGGTTATAGGTCCATCCTCCTCCTCTAGATGCTTCAGGTTATAGGTCCATCCTCCTCCTCTAGATGTTTCAGGTTATAGGTCCATCCTCCTCCTCTAGATGCTTCAGGTTATAGGTCCATCCTCCTCCTCTAGATGCTTCAGGTTATAGGTCCATCCTCCTCCTCTAGATGTTTCAGGTTATAGGTCCATCCTCCTCCTCTAGATGCTTCAGGTTATAGGTCCATCCTCCTCCTCTAGATGCTTCAGGTTATAGGTCCATCCTCCTCCTCTAGATGCTTCAGGTTATAGGTCCATCCTCCTCCTCTAGATGCTTCAGGTTATAGGTCCATCCTCCTCCTCTAGATGCTTCAGGTTATAGGTCCATCCTCCTCTAGATGCTTCAGGTTATAGGCCCATCCTCCTCCTCTAGATGCTTCAGGTTATAGGTCCATCCTCCTCTAGATGCTTCAGAGGTTATAGGTCCATCCTCCTCCTAGATGCTTCAGGTTATAGGTCCATCCTCCTCCTCTAGATGTTTCAGGTTATAGGTCCATCCTCCTCCTCTAGATGCTTCAGAGGTTATAGGTCCATCCTCCTCCTCTAGATGCTTCAGGTTATAGGTCCATCCTCCTCCTCTAGATGTTTCAGATTATAGGTCCATCCTCCTCCTCTAGATGCTTCAGGTTATAGGTCCATCCTCCTCTAGATGATTCAGGTTATAGGTCCATCCTCCTCTAGATGCTTCAGGTTATAGGTCCATCCTCCTCCTCTAGATGCTTCAGAGGTTATAGGTCCATCCTCCTCTAGATGCTTCAGGTTATAGGTCCATCCTCCTCCTCTAGATGCTTCAGGTTATAGGTCCATCCTCCTCCGGTAGATGTTTCAGGTTATAGGTCCATCCTCCTCCTCTAGATGTTTCAGGTTATAGGTCCATCCTCCTCCTCTAGATGCTTCAGGTTATAGGTCCATCCTCCTCTAGATGCTTCAGGTTATAGGTCCATTCTCCTCCTCTAGATGTTTCAGATTATAGGTCCATCCTCCTCCTCTAGATGCTTCAGAGGTTATAGGTCCATCCTCCTCCTCTAGATGTTTCAGGTTATAGGTCCATCCTCCTCCTAGATGCTTCAGATTATAGGTCCATCCTCCTCTAGATGCTTCAGGTTATAGGTCCATCCTCCTCCCCTAGATGCTTCAGAGGTTATAGGTCCATCCTCCTCCTCTAGATGCTTCAGGTTATAGGTCCATCCTCCTCCTCTAGATGCTTCAGAGGTTATAGGTCCATCCTCCTCCTCTAGATGCTTCAGGTTATAGGTCCATCCTCCTCCTCTAGATGTTTCAGGTTATAGGTCCATCCTCCTCCTCTAGATGCTTCAGAGGTTATAGGTCCATCCTCCTCTAGATGCTTCAGGTTATAGGTCCATCCTCCTCCTCTAGATGCTTCAGGTTATAGGTCCATCCTCCTCTAGATGCTTCAGGTTATAGGCCCATCCTCCTCCTCTAGATGCTTCAGGTTATAGGTCCATCCTCCTCTAGATGCTTCAGAGGTAATAGGTCCATCCTCCTCTAGATGCTTCAGGTTGTAGGTCCATCCTCCTCCTCTAGATGCCTCAGAGGTTATAGGTCAATCCTCCTCCTCTAGATGCTTCAGGTTATAGGTCCATCCTCCTCCTCTAGATGTTTCAGATTATAGGTCCATCCTCCTCCTCTAGATGCTTCAGGTTATACGTCCATCCTCCTCCTCTAGATGCTTCAGGTTATAGGTCCATCCTCCTCCTCTAGATGCTTCAGGTTATAGGTCTATCCTCCTCCTCTAGATGCTTCAGGTTATAGGTCCATCCTCCTCCTCTAGATGCTTCAGAGGTTATAGGTCCATCCTCCTCTAGGTGCTTCAGGTTATAGGTCCATCCTCCTCCTCTAGATGCTTCAGGTTATAGGTCCATCCTCCTCTAGATGTTTCAGGTTATAGGTCCATCCTCCTCTAGATGCTTCAGGTTATAGGTCCATCCTCCTCCTCTAGATGCTTCAGGTTATAGGTCCATCCTCCTCTAGATGCTTCAGGTTATAGGCCCATCCTCCTCCTCTAGATGCTTTAGGTTATAGGTCCATCCTCCTCTAGATGCTTCAGAGGTTATAGGTCCATCCTCCTCCTCTAGATGCTTCAGGTTATAGGTCCATCCTCCTCGTCTAGATGTTTCAGGTTATAGGTCCATCCTCCTCCCCTAGATGCTTCAGGTTATAGGTCCATCCTCCTCTAGATGCTTCAGGTTATAGGTCCATCCTCCTCCT
The DNA here is from genome assembly GCF_009769545.1 of Cyclopterus lumpus. Taxonomy (NCBI): domain Eukaryota; kingdom Metazoa; phylum Chordata; class Actinopteri; order Perciformes; family Cyclopteridae; genus Cyclopterus; species Cyclopterus lumpus. The sequence goes on from NC_046981.1 coordinate 103,056, forward strand.
CTAGATGCTTCAGGTTATAGGTCCATCCTCCTCCTCTAGATGCTTCAGGTTATAGGTCCATCCTCCTCCTCTAGATGCTTCAGGTTATAAGTCCATCCTCCTCATCTAGATGTTTCAGGTTATAGGTCCATCCTCCTCCTCTAGATGCTTCAGGTTATAGGTCCATCCTCCTCCTCTAGATGCTTCAGAGGTTATAGGTCCATCTTCCTCTAGATGCTTCAGGTTATAGGTCCATCCTCCTCTAGATGCTTCAGAGGTTATAGGTCCATCCTCCTCTAGATGTTTCAGGTTATAGGTCCATCCTCCTCCTCTAGATGCTTCAGGTTATAGGTCCATCCTCCTCTAGATGCTTCAGGTTATAGGCCCATTCTCCTCCTCTAGATGCTTCAGGTTATAGGTCCATCCTCCTCTAGATGCTTCAGGTTATAGGTCCATCCTCCTCCTCTAGATGCTTCAGGTTATAGGTCCATCCTCCTCCTCTAGATGCTTCAGAGGTTATAGGTCCATCCTCCTCTAGATGCTTCAGGTTATAGGTCCATCCTCCTCCTCTAGATGCTTCAGGTTATAGGTCCATCCTCCTCCGGTAGATGTTTCAGGTTATAGGTCCATCCTCCTCCTCTAGATGTTTCAGGTTATAGGTCCATCCTCCTCCTCTAGATGCTTCAGGTTATAGGTCCATCCTCCTCCTCTAGATGCTTCAGGTTATAGGTCCATTCTCCTCCTCTAGATGTTTCAGATTATAGGTCCATCCTCCTCCTCTAGATGCTTCAGAGGTTATAGGTCCATCCTCCTCCTCTAGATGTTTCAGGTTATAGGTCCATCCTCCTCCTAGATGCTTCAGATTATAGGTCCATCCTCCTCTAGATGCTTCAGGTTATAGGTCCATCCTCCTCCCCTAGATGCTTCAGAGGTTATAGGTCCATCCTCCTCCTCTAGATGCTTCAGGTTATAGGTCCATCCTCCTCCTCTAGATGCTTCAGGTTATAGGTCCATCCTCCTCCTCTAGATGCTTCAGGTTATAGGTCCATCCTCCTCCTCTAGATGCTTCAGAGGTTATAGGTCCATCCTCCTCCTCTAGATGCTTCAGAGGTTATAGGTCCATCCTCCTCCTCTAGATGCTTCAGGTTATAGGTCCATCCTCCTCCGGTAGATGTTTCAGGTTATAGGTCCATCCTCCTCTAGATGCTTCAGGTTATAGGTCCATCCTCCTCCTCTAGATGTTTCAGGTTATAGGTCCATCCTCCTCCTCTAGATGCTTCAGGTTATAGGTCCATCCTCCTTCTCTAGATGCTTCAGAGGTTATAGGTCCATCCTCCTTCTCTAGATGCTTCAGGTTATAGGTCCATCCTCCTCCTCTAGATGCTTCAGGTTATAGGTCCATCCTCCTTCTCTAGATGCTTCAGGTTATAGGTCCATCCTCCTCCTCTAGATGCTTCAGAGGTTATAGGTCCATCCTCCTCCTCTAGATGCTTCAGAGGTTATAGGTCCATCCTCCTCCTCTAGATGCTTCAGGTTATAGGTCCATCCTCCTCCGGTAGATGTTTCAGGTTATAGGTCCATCCTCCTCCTCTAGATGCTTCAGGTTATAGGTCCATCCTCCTCCTCTAGATGTTTCAGGTTATAGGTCCATCCTCTTCCTCTAGATTCTTCAGGTTATAGGTCCATCCTCCTCCTCTAGATGCTTCATGGATGAGCTATGTTACCTGCATTATACGAGAGCGCCAGCTGCGGCACTGCGGGCATGTGGCACGATTCCTTGAGGCTGACCCGGCCCACAGGATTCTCTCTGTTGGGTGGAGGAGACCTAGGGGTCACCCATGTAATATATATATATATATATATTACATGGGCGACCCCTAGGTGGAGGAGACCTAGGGGTCGCCCATGTGCCTCGTGGCTTCGTCAGGTTGATCGTTACTTCGGTGGGATGGGGCTGGGACTGTCCGCCTGGAGGACGGCCATACGGAGACCCCAGGAGTACCGTCGGAAGGTGGATGCAGCAACGCGCTGCCTTGGCGCATGCTCCCATACCTGACCTGATGCTTCAGTGGTTATAGGTCCATCCTCCTCCTCTAGGTGTTTCAGGTTATAGGTCCATCCTCAGCATGTAGATGCTTCAGAGGTTACACACATATATATATATATATATATATACACACACACACACACATACTACTATATATACATATATATGTGTATGTATATGTGTATGTATATATAAAAACACATGCATAGTGTATGTATGTGTATATGCATGCATACTTCAAAGTACACAGAAGTATTCCTGTGTGTGTTTATTCTTCATTGTTGTTGTTTACATCAGCTGCTCGTCTCTGACCCCCTGATGCTGCTGCTCATGAAGTGAGCCGGCAGACTAAATATAAACCAGATATTTCAATCTGCTTCAGGAGACTGAAGTGGCCTCAGCTCAGTGTGTGTCTGTACTGATCCAGATCACTCAGTCCTCATGTGTGTCTGTACTGATCCAGATCACTCAGTCCTCATGTGTGTCTGTATTGATCCAGATCACTCAGTCCTCATGTGTGTCTGTACTGATCCAGATCACTCAGTCCTCATGTGTGTCTGTATTGATCCAGATCACTCAGCCCTCATGTGTGTCTGTACTGATCCAGATCACTCAGTCCTCATGTGTGTCTGTACTGATGCAGTGTAAAGATATTCTCTCCCAGTTAAAGTACTAATACCCCAGTGTAAAGATATTCTCTCCCAGTTAAAGTACTAATACCCCAGTGTAAAGATACTCTCTCCCAGTTAAAGTACTAATACCCCAGTGTAAAGATATTCTCTCCCAGTTAAAGTACTAATACCCCAGTGTAAAGATACTCTCTCCCAGTTAAAGTACTAATACCCCAGTGTAAAGATACTCTCTCCCAGTTAAAGTACTAATACCCCAGTGTAAAGATATTCTCTCCCAGTTAAAGTACTAATACCCCAGTGTAAAGATATTCTCTCCCAGTTAAAGTACTAATACCCCAGTGTAAAGATACTCTCTCCCAGTTAAAGTACTAATACCCCAGTGTAAAGATATTCTCTCCCAGTTAAAGTACTAATACCCCAGTGTAAAGATACTCTCTCCCAGTTAAAGTACTAATACCCCAGTGTAAAGATACTCTCTCCCAGTTAAAGTACTAATACCCCAGTGTAAAGATATTCTCTCCCAGTTAAAGTACTAATACCCCAGTGTAAAGATACTCTCTCCCAGTTAAAGTACTAATACCCCAGTGTAAAGATATTCTCTCCCAGTTAAAGTACTAATACCCCAGTGTAAAGATACTCTCTCCCAGTTAAAGTACTAATACCCCAGTGTAAAGATATTCTCTCCCAGTTAAAGTACTAATACCCCAGTGTAAAGATATTCTCTCCCAGTTAAAGTACTAATACCCCAGTGTAAAGATACTCTCTCCCAGTTAAAGTACTAATACCCCAGTGTAAAGATACTCTCTCCCAGTTAAAGTACTAATACCCCAGTGTAAAGATATTCTCTCCCAGTTAAAGTACTAATACCCCAGTGTAAAGATATTCTCTCCCAGTTAAAGTACTAATACCCCAGTGTAAAGATATTCTCTCCCAGTTAAAGTACTAATACCCCAGTGTAAAGATATTCTCTCCCAGTTAAAGTACTAATACCCCAGTGTTAAGATATTCTCTCCCAGTTAAAGTACTAATACCCCAGTGTAAAGATACTCTCTCCCAGTTAAAGTACTAATACCCCAGTGTAAAGATATTCTCTCCCAGTTAAAGTACTAATACCCCAGTGTAAAGATATTCTCTCCCAGTTAAAGTACTAATACCCCAGTGTAAAGATATTCTCTCTCAGTTAAAGTACTAATACCCCAGTGTTAAGATATTCTCTCCCAGTTAAAGTACTAATACCCCAGTGTAAAGATATTCTCTCCCAGTTAAAGTACTAATACCCCAGTGTAAAGATATTCTCTCCCAGTTAAAGTACTAATACCCCAGTGTTAAGATAATCTCTCCCAGTTAAAGTACTAATACCCCAGTGTAAAGATATTCTCTCCCAGTTAAAGTACTAATACCCCAGTGTAAAGATATTCTCTCCCAGTTAAAGTACTAATACCCCAGTGTAAAGATATTCTCTCCCAGTTAAAGTACTAATACCCCAGTGTAAAGATATTCTCTCCCAGTTAAAGTACTAATACCCCAGTGTAAAGATATTCTCTCCCAGTTAAAGTACTAATACCCCAGTGTAAAGATATTCTCTCCCAGTTAAAGTACTAATACCCCAGTGTAAAGATATTCTCTCCCAGTTAAAGTACTAATACCCCAGTGTAAAGATATTCTCTCCCAGTTAAAGTACTAATACCCCAGTGTAAAGATATTCTCTCTCAGTTAAAGTACTAATACCCCAGTGTTAAGATAATCTCTCCCAGTTAAAGTACTAATACCCCAGTGTAAAGATATTCTCTCCCAGTTAAAGTACTAATACCCCAGTGTAAAGATACTCTCTCCCAGTTAAAGTACTAATACCCCAGTGTAAAGATATTCTCTCCCAGTTAAAGTACTAATACCCCAGTGTAAAGATATTCTCTCCCAGTTAAAGTACTAATACCCCAGTGTAAAGATATTCTCTCTCAGTTAAAGTACTAATACCCCAGTGTTAAGATATTCTCTCCCAGTTAAAGTACTAATACCCCAGTGTAAAGATATTCTCTCCCAGTTAAAGTACTAATACCCCAGTGTAAAGATATTCTCTCCCAGTTAAAGTACTAATACCCCAGTGTAAAGATACTCTCTCCCAGTTAAAGTACTAATACCCCAGTGTAAAGATATTCTCTCCCAGTTAAAGTACTAATACCCCAGTGTAAAGATATTCTCTCCCAGTTAAAGTACTAATACCCCAGTGTAAAGATACTCTCTCCCAGTTAAAGTACTAATACCCCAGTGTAAAGATATTCTCTCCCAGTTAAAGTACTAATACCCCAGTGTAAAGATATTCTCTCCCAGTTAAAGTACTAATACCCCAGTGTAAAGATATTCTCTCCCAGTTAAAGTACTAATACCCCAGTGTAAAGATATTCTCTCCCAGTTAAAGTACTAATACCCCAGTGTTAAGATATTCTCTCCCAGTTAAAGTACTAATACCCCAGTGTAAAGATACTCTCTCCCAGTTAAAGTACTAATACCCCAGTGTAAAGATATTCTCTCCCAGTTAAAGTACTAATACCCCAGTGTAAAGATACTCTCTCCCAGTTAAAGTACTAATACCCCAGTGTAAAGATATTCTCTCCCAGTTAAAGTACTAATACCCCAGTGTAAAGATATTCTCTCCCAGTTAAAGTACTAATACCCCAGTGTAAAGATATTCTCTCCCAGTTAAAGTACTAATACCCCAGTGTAAAGATATTCTCTCCCAGTTAAAGTACTAATACCCCAGTGTAAAGATACTCTCTCCCAGTTAAAGTACTAATACCCCAGTGTTAAGATAATCTCTCCCAGTTAAAGTACTAATACCCCAGTGTAAAGATATTCTCTCCCAGTTAAAGTACTAATACCCCAGTGTAAAGATATTCTCTCCCAGTTAAAGTACTAATACCCCAGTGTAAAGATACTCTCTCCCAGTTAAAGTACTAATACCCCAGTGTAAAGATATTCTCTCCCAGTTAAAGTACTAATACCCCAGTGTAAAGATATTCTCTCCCAGTTAAAGTACTAATACCCCAGTGTAAAGATACTCTCTCCCAGTTAAAGTACTAATACCCCAGTGTAAAGATATTCTCTCCCAGTTAAAGTACTAATACCCCAGTGTAAAGATACTCTCTCCCAGTTAAAGTACTAATACCCCAGTGTTAAGATATTCTCTCCCAGTTAAAGTACTAATACCCCAGTGTAAAGATATTCTCTCCCAGTTAAAGTACTAATACCCCAGTGTAAAGATATTCTCTCCCAGTTAAAGTACTAATACCCCAGTGTAAAGATATTCTCTCAGTGGTTTCCCTGCCGTCAAAGTAACATCAGTGATGATATTCTGATATATTGATGATTCATAGTGAAACTAAAAAGTTTTGGTTTCTTCAGCAGACCTTTTTCTTCTAGATGTGATGACAGTAACCAGGTTTTACATGTAGAGATGTATACCAAGCGGATGTTACATCATCATGTCACATTACATCATCATGTCACATTACAATCAATCAAACTTTTATTTCAGACTCAAGGTCCAAATAGTACAAAACATTAAATAGAATAAAATACATACACAATCACAAGTAAAATACATAGACCTACGAATGCCTTATAAATAGACAGCTGTTACATTATAGAGTTATGAGTGGATTACCATTATCATATTAAATTACAATGTTACATTACAATGTTACATTATTATGTTACATTATAGAGTTCTGAGTGGATTTCCATTATAATGTCACATTATATTAAATTACAATGTTACATTATAGTTATGAGTGGATTACCATTATAATGTTACATTACAATGTTACATATGTAACATGATAACGTATATTGTAATATTATCATGCTACAATATAATGTTGCATTATCATGTTAGATTACAATGTTACATTATCATGTCACATAGTTATGAGTAGATTACTATCGTAACATTACAATGTTACATTATGGAGTTATAGGTGGTTTACCATTGTAACAATACAATGTTATATTATAGAGTTATGAGTGGATTACAATGGTAATCCACTCATAACTTCATCCCTTCAAACTATTCATATTCCTTCACCTTCCTCAAACATTTAAATCAGTAATTCATTTTCAGAATTATAATTGGGCAAAAAAACTCCTCTGTGCAATGGGAATTGATCATGTGACTCATAATGTTCTCATTGAACGTGTTGAGGGATGATGTCAGTTGCTGGTGTGTTGCCGTGACACCCAGAGGAGACAAAAGACCCTTGTGGTCCATCTGATAGACACACACACACACACACACACACAAACACAAACACAAACACAAACACCACCACCAAAGATCACCTCCATTGCTCAATAAAAAGCTTCTATTTTAACTGGCTTAGAAACTGGACATCGAAGGCTTTTATTTTCTTCCTCACAACACCAATGACTTCCTGTGGCAGCTTTTCATATCTCAGGTGAGATATCTGCACACAGACAACATGAGATGGCTTATCTGTGGAGAAATACACAAAGAATCACAATGTGTGCAGATTTAGAAAGGAACTTTCTGTTTCAGTGTCAAGAGTTTCACAATAAAGCAGTATATAAGAAGCTGGAATTAATTTGAGCAAAGTTGTTTTCAGACTTCACAGTAGAAACGGATAATAATCGATAATAATACCAGCTGAACCTCTTCAGTCTGACCACTGAGGAGACTTAACTAGACTTAGGAATTTAGAAGCGGCAGTTTGTTAAACCACCGTCTGGGCTTTCAAAGGTAATTATTGTATTATTATCATTATTATAAGATACTGGGAATGTATTAGTTGTAGATGCTGGGCTTTGTGAGTTGCTGGGCTCGTTTTGAGGCTGAAAGAGCTTCTCAGCTTCTAGAAACAGAAGTGTGTTTTAGGGAAACCACAGCTGATGATGAACGAGTGCTGCAGGTTTCAGCAGCTGTTCTTATTAATAACCTTGCTCATTTCCTGTTTTTCTAAAACTCGCACTGAACAGTTTGATGCTGAACTTCTTCAGTGCTTCTGCTTCATGTGTTGTTTAAAGAAACAATCTGCCATAAAACATAGCGATGTTCTTGGAGAGGCTCATGATGCTGGTGTGCATCTACAGATTGTTCCTCAGTCCATGAGCGCCTCATAGTTTACTTCTCAGAGTCAGAGAGCACATTGAAAAACAATAAAACTTGTGTTGAAGTGTGTGTGTGTGTGTGTGTCAGGGAGGGAGAGTTTCCTTGTTGCACATCATCCTTTAAAAAAAAAAAAAGGGAAGTGATTGTGATGAAAATGAGCTTTTTCTGCTAAAATTGTATTTTTTATTTTAGTATTTCAGCAGACTACTCTCTTTGTGTGAAACATGAGCTGAACTTTGGTGGCAGCAGATATTTCCTGCAGTCAACAGGTGAAGACAGGTGGAGGTGAGATAGCTACTGTCTGTGTTGGTTCTGGTCTGCAGCTTCTTTGACCTTTTGCCTTCCTGTTTAAACAAGTGTAAATTCACAATAGCAGTGACTGCGTACATGTAGGCTTTCTCTCACCCACGCACAACCTCACAAACATTTAAACACCATACAGAGCTTCAGTGGTAATCAACTAACCCTTTTCCTACACGTTATACCTTATAAGTAGACGTAGTCACCATGACCACGTGGAATCACGTTTTGAAGCCTTGAGTTTGTCTTTTTTGGTCGTCCCCTTCTCGGCTGCATACTTAAATGTGTGTTTTAAGCTATATCCTAAACAACATGACTGTACTGTGATGAAACGCATCAATGCTGGTGTTATATTGACATCTCACAATGTAGCGACGCTCGTCAGTGTTGATGCAAAATGTTGATATTCATGAGTGCCTGAAATGTGAATGTCCTGCTTAATTTAAAGTTCACAGTGAGTATTGTTTCTGGTGTTCATGTAAAGTGCTCTATAGTTAGAAGATAGAGATGTTCATATAAAGTGCTCTATAGTTGGATATGTTCATGTAGGGTGCTCTATAGTTAGAAGATAGAGATGTTCATATAAAGTGCTCTATAGTTGGATATGTTCATGTAGGGTGCTCTATAGTTAGAAGATAGAGATGTTCATATAAAGTGCTCTATAGTTGGATATGTTCATGTAGGGTGCTCTATAGTTAGAAGATAGAGATGTTCATATAAAGTGCTCTATAGATAGAAGATAGAGAAGTTCATGTAAAGTGCTCTATAGTTAGAAGATAGAGAAGTGCATGTAAAGTGCTCTATAGTTAGAAGATAGAGAAGTTCATGTAAAGTGTTCTATAGTTAGAAGATAGAGAAGTTCATGTAAAGTGCTCTATAGTTGGATATGTTCATGTAAAGTGCTCTATAGTTGGATATGTTCATGTAGGGTGCTCTATAGTTAGAAGATAGAGATGTTCATATAAAGTGCTCTATAGTTGGATATGTTCATATAAAGTGCTCTATAGTTAGAAGATAGAGATGTTCATATAAAGTGCTCTATAGATAGAAGATAGAGAAGTTCATGTAAAGTGCTCTATAGTTAGAAGATAGAGAAGTTAATGTAAAGTGCTCTATAGTTGGATATGTTCATGTAAAGTGCTCTATAGTTAGAAGATAGAGATTTTTCAATTCAGTTTATTTTGTATAGCCCAATATCACAAATTACAAATTTGACTCGGAGGGCTTTACAATCTGTACACATACGACATCCCTGACCTTTGACCTCACATCGAATCAGGAAAAACTCCCCAAAAATAACCTTTGACAGGGAAAAAAGGGAAGAAACCTTCAGGAGAGCAACAGAGGAGGATCCCTCTCCCCAGATGGACAGAAGAATAGATGTCATGTGACCAGATGAACAGAGTTACATAAACACATTACATGAATATGACAATGTATGAATGGAACTCCAATCCATGAAACAGAAGGAGGTAGAGAGGAGGGGGGAGGGGCATCAGTAGGGGCCAAGGCAGGAGGCCGGTTCACCAGCATCAGACACCTCCAGGTCCAATGGACCCTATGAGACGTGAAGTCACAACGACTCCGGGGAGGAAGCAGAGTTAATAAGGTGCAATGGAGAGATGTAAATTCATCCATAAGGAGAGAGAGAAGAGGAGAGAGGTGCTCAGTGTATCCTAAAACATCCCCCAGCAGCCTATAAGCCTATAGCAGCATATCAAGGGGCTGGACCAGGGCAAACCTGATTCAGCCCTAACTATAAGCACTATTAAAGAGGAAAGTCTTAAGTATATTCTTAAATGAGGTGACTGTGTCTGCCTCCCAGACTGAAAGTGGAAGCTGGTTCCATAAAAGAGGAGCTTGATAACTGAAGGCTCTGGCTCCCATCCTACTTTTTAGGACTCTAGGAACCACAAGTAGCCCCGCATTTAGTGAGCAGCTCTCTAGTGGGGCAATATGGTACTACAAGCTCCTTAAGATATGATGGTGCATCACCAATCAAGGCTTTGTAGGTGAGGAGAAGAATTTTAAATGTGATTCTTGATTTCACAGGAACACAGCCACTATCTATAGAGCACTCCATAGATGGAGATGTTGTGACTGAAGTCGCTGGAAGCTACTGTGTTTTATGAGCTGCTGTGTCACTAGAAAGTCACAGATGAACAGGAAGCATGCTGCCAGTCCTCTTCCTGTTTGCCAGCTGACCTTTGAACCCCATCCCCCCCTTCCCCTTCCCATTTGTTCCACTTCCTGCTCTCTTTATTAATGTCTCTTTCTCACTTTCACCCTTCGAAGAGGGGGATGAGTGGACCGTCCTCTTGCCCTTTCAAAGTGTCTCTAGTTTAAAGGAAGGAAACATTTGATGGTTTTTAAATGTGAATGTGCTGTTTTTATTATATAATAATAATAAACTGAATATTGTTGTGAGAGATATTGGATGCTTTTTGTTTTAGGATAAAGTAATTTTCCCAATGTTCTGATGTATTACAGACACATTTGATTAGAGGGTGCTGGAGGGTGGGTCTTCAGAGTGCTGGTGGGTACTTGAGGGTCCAGGAGGGTGCTGGAGGTTCCTCGGGGTTTTGGAGGGAGCTAGAAGGTCCTCAGGATCCTTGTGGGTCCTCAGAGTGCTGGTGGGTCCTGGAGGGTCCTCGTTGCGGCTGTGTTCCTAAGGAGCTCCACAACCAGGTCCAGTGTTGTTAGAGCTGTGAACCTCTGTACCAGGTCACCAGATCAGGGTTGTCAAATTTAGGTTTGATGGTTGTGGACCACACAGATGAATGAGTGGGTTTCTACAGAAGTGATTTGAGAAGCTTCAGTTTATGGTTTGCAGTAATCTGTTCTGTCCATAGAGAAGCTCCGACTCTCCGAGTTTTACAGCCACCGGGATACGAAGGTTTCTTCCCTTTTTCCCCATAAATGGTTTGTTTTTTTGGCAGTTTTTTCTGATCCGATGTGAGGGATGTCGTATGTCTAAGCCCTCTGAGGCAAATTTGTGATTCTGGGCTATACAAAATAAACTGAATTGAATTGAATGGCTCCTTAAACGTATTTCTCTCATCATCGTTTTTATGTTTCAGTATTTCTTTGTGTCGTAGAGGTTTATTATTATTAATACTTAGCTAATATCAATTCATTACTTATCAGGGTAACACTCATTAACTCTCTCTGCAGTGGAAGACAGACAGACGGCATGACCGAGGAGAAATGTCCCCAGCTGGTGGACTACTTCGTAGTAGCAGGTCTCGACCCTGCGGGGGCCTGGAGGCCCTTGGACGAGGATGCCAAAACCTCCACCTCCTCCTGCTCTTCCTCGTCCTCATCCTCGTCCAGAGCAGTGGAGTCGGTGACGGATCTGGCGGTGATCGCCCGGGGACTCGGCGAGGAGGTGCCAGAGGGCTTCACCTGCATCGAGAGGACGCTGGGCGGACACTCGGCCGAGCTGAGCGCCGGCCTCATCAACAACCCTCACCTGTACCTGTGCTACCGCCGAGGACGGGACAAGCCGCCCATCCTGGACCTGGGGTGAGACAACTTTTCTTAAGGGTGGGGGGTAAAACAAAGTGCTGACAGGTGAGTACGGTCAGTCCACTGACTACTGTTGGTCTGATCGTGAACACATCTGGTTCAGACATTCATGGTACCGAGAGGATTAAGATCCCCAACAGGTTCAAATGTGGTTCAGACATTCATGGTCCTGAGAGGATGTGTAGACGGTGAGGTCAAGTAGGTTGTTTTTTCTTTCTATCAGCTGGTGGAATGTGATGATTAGTAATCACAGACTGCAGGTTGTTCTGTAAAACATTGTAAACTGAGAGCAAGTTCACACCTGGAAACTGCTAGTAAAACCAGTCTAATCAGGTCTACTGGGCAGCTTTTCCATCCTGCCGATCCAGGATTCAGTTTCTCTCGTTCATGTGCTGTAAATATTACAGAGGATTATATAACTTTTGTGTTATAGGGTTAGGGCTAGTTCTCTAATTACTTATTAATGTGAACATGAGACTTTAATATCTCGTGTTCAGTTCTTTAATTACTTATGTGAGGCAAATCCCTGTAGAGTGGACATCAGATTACATCTAGTGAGTCAAACTACGTCTAGTGAGTCAAACTACGTCTAGTGAGTCAGGTTACATCTAGTGAATCAGGTTAGTGAGTCAGGTTACATATGAGTCAGATTACATCTAGTGAATCAGATTACATCTAGTGAGTCAAACTCCGTCTAGTGAGTCAGGTTACATCTAGTGAGTCAGGTTAGTGAGTCAGATTACATATGAGTCAGATTACATCTAGTGAGTCAGGTTACATCTAGTGAGTCAGGTTAGTGAGTCAGGTTACATATGAGTCAGATTACATCTAGTGAGTCAAACTACGTCTAGTGAGTCAGGTTACATCTAGTGAGTCAGGTTACATCTAGTGAGTCAGGTTAGTGAGTCAGGTTACATATGAGTCAGATTACATCTAGTGAATCAGATTACATCTAGTGAGTCAAACTCCGTCTAGTGAGTCAGGTTACATCTAGTGAGTCAGGTTACATCTAGTGAGTCAGGTTAGTGAGTCAGGTTACATATGAGTCAGGTTACATCTAGTGAGTCAGGTTACATCTAGTGAGTCAGGTTACATCTAGTGAGTCAGGTTAGTGAGTCAGGTTACATATGAGTCAGGTTACATCTAGTGAGTCAGGTTACACCTAGTGAGTCAGGTTACATCTAGTGAATGAGGTGACATCTAGTGAGTCAGGTTATATCAAGTGAGTCAGATCACATCTAGTGAATCAGGTTACATCTAGTGAGCCAAACTACGTCTAGTGAGTCAAACTATGTCTAGTGAGTCAGGTTACATCTAGTAAGTCAGGTTACATCTAGTGAGTTAGGTTACATCTAGTGAGTCAAACTACATCTAGTGAGTCAGATCACATCTAGTGAGTCAAACTCTGTCTAGTGAGTCAGATTACATCTAGTGAGTCAAATCCGTCTAGTGAGTGAGGTGACATCTAGTGAGTCAAACTCCGGCTAGTGAGTCAGATTACATCTAGTGAGTCAAACTCCGGCTAGTGAGTCAGATTACATCTAGTGAGTCAAACTACGTCTAGTGAGTCAAACTACGTCTAGTGAGTCAGGTTACATCTAGTGAATCAGGTTAGTGAGTCAGGTTACATATGAGTCAGATTACATCTAGTGAGTCAAACTCCGTCTAGTGAGTCAGGTTACATCTAGTGAGTCAGGTTACATCTAGTGAGTCAGGTTAGTGAGTCAGGTTACATATGAGTCAGATTACATCTAGTGAGTCAAACTCCGTCTAGTGAGTCAGGTTACATCTAGTGAGTCAAACTCCGTCTAGTGAGTGAGGTGACATCTAGTGAGTCAAACTCAGGCTAGTGAGTCAGATTACATCTAGTGAGTCAAACTCCGGCTAGTGAGTCAGATCACATCTAGTGAGTCAAACTCCGTCTAGTGAGTCAGATTACATCTAGTGAGTCAAACTCCGTCTAGTGAGTGAGGTGACATCTAGTGAGTCAAACTCCGGCTAGTGAGTCAGATTACATCTAGTGAGTCAAACTACGTCTAGTGAGTCAAACTACGTCTAGTGAGTCAGGTTACATCTAGTGAATCAGGTTAGTGAGTCAGGTTACATATGAGTCAGATTACATCTAGTGAGTCAAACTCCGTCTAGTGAGTCAGGTTACATCTAGTGAGTCAGGTTAGTGAGTCAGGTTACATATGAGTCAGATTACATCTAGTGAATCAGATTACATCTAGTGAGTCAAACTCCGTCTAGTGAGTCAGGTTACATCTAGTGAGTCAAACTCCGTCTAGTGAGTGAGGTGACATCTAGTGAGTCAAACTCAGGCTAGTGAGTCAGATTACATCTAGTGAGTCAAACTCCGGCTAGTGAGTCAGATCACATCTAGTGAGTCAAACTCCATCTAGTGAGTCAGATTACATCTAGTGAGTCAAACTCCGTCTAGTGAGTGAGGTGACATCTAGTGAGTCAAACTCCGGCTAGTGAGTCAGATTACATCTAGTGAGTCAAACTCCGTCTAGTGAGTCAGGTTACATCTAGTGAGTCAAACTCCGGCTAGTGAGTCAGATTACATCTAGTGAGTCAAACTCCATCTAGTGAGTCAGGTTACATCTAGTGAGTCAGGTTAGTGAGTCAGGTTACATATGAGTCAGATTACATCTAGTGAATCAGATTACATCTAGTGAGTCAAACTCCGTCTAGTGAGTCAGGTTACATCTAGTGAGTCAGGTTAGTGAGTCAGGTTACATATGAGTCAGATTACATCTAGTGAATCAGATTACATCTAGTGAGTCAAACTCTGTCTAGTGAGTCAGGTTACATCTAGTGAGTCAAACTCCGTCTAGTGAGTGAGGTGACATCTAGTGAGTCAAACTCCGGCTAGTGAGTCAGATTACATCTAGTGAGTCAAACTCCGGCTAGTGAGTCAGATCACATCTAGTGAGTCAAACTACGTCTAGTGAGTCAGATTACATCTAGTGAGTCAAACTCCGTCTAGTGAGTGAGGTGACATCTAGTGAGTCAAACTCCGGCTAGTGAGTCAGATTACATCTAGTGAGTCAAACTCCGTCTAGTGAGTCAGGTTACATCTAGTGAGTCAAACTCCGGCTAGTGAGTCAGATTACATCTAGTGAGTCAAACTCCATCTAGTGAGTCAGGTTACATCTAGTGAGTCAAACTCCGGCTAGTGAGTCAGATCACATCTAGTGAGTCAAACTCCGTCTAGTGAGTCAGATTACATCTAGTGAGTCAGGTTACATCTAGTGAGTCAAACTCCGTCTAGTGAGTCAGGTTACATCTAGTGAGTCAGGTTACATCTAGTGAGTCAGGTTACATCTAGTGAGTGAGGTTACATCTAGTGATTCAGGTTACATCTAGTGATTCAGCTTACATCTAGTGATTCAGGTTACATCTAGTGAGTCAGGTTACATCTAGTGAGTCAGGTTACATCTAGTGAGTGAGGTTACATCTAGTAAGTCAGGTTACATCTAGTGAGTGAGGTTACATCTAGTGATTCAGGTTACATCTAGTGAGTCAGGTTACATCTAGTGAGTGAGGTTACATCTAGTGAGTCAGGTTACATCTAGTGATTCAGGTTACATCTAGTGAGTCAGGTTACATCTAGTGATTCAGGTTACATCTAGTGAGTCAGGTTACATCTAGTGATTCAGGTTACATCTAGTGAGTCAGGTTACATCTAGTGAGTCAGGTTACATCTAGTGAGTGAGGTTACATCTAGTAAGTCAGGTTACATCTAGTGAGTGAGGTTACATCTAGTGATTCAGGTTACATCTAGTGAGTCAGGTTACATCTAGTGATTCAGGTTACATCTAGTGAGTCAGGTTACATCTAGTGATTCAGGTTACATCTAGTGAGTCAGGTTACATCTAGTGAGTGAGGTTACATCTAGTGAGTCAGGTTATATCTAGTGAGTCAGGTTACATCTAGTGATTCAGGTTACATCTAGTGATTCAGGTTACATCTAGTGATTCAGGTTACATCTAGTGAGTCAGGTTACATCTAGTGATTCAGGTTACATCTAGTGAGTCAGGTTACATCTAGTGAGTCAGGTTACATCTAGTGAGTGAGGTTACATCTAGTGAGTCAGGTTACATCTAGTGAGTTATTTGCCATGTTTTAATTTACAGCTGCCTTGAGCGCAGCATCATTTTTTTTTTTATTTCACGCCACCATCTGACTGAGGTGGAGGTCCATCCCACGTAGCCTGAACAAAGTGTCCCTGCAGGGTTCTGTATGAGGGGAAGGACCAGCTGAAGCAGAGCTGGTACGTCATCGAGACAACGCCCTACAGCCGCTCGGCCAGCCTGTGCTCTGGCGGCGCCCCGACCGCTCACCGGGTGTTCCTGACGTACCGACGGGCTCTGGACTCGCAGGGCCTCCACATGCTGGGCGTTACGGACATCGGCCTGCTGCTGCCCAGCAAGGGAGAGGTCGCCCCGCACACCTTCTGTCGCGTGGACAAGAACCTCAACACCGGCATGGTGAGCACCGCGGAATCAGTCACCTGGACTCTTTTTACCGGTTCACTCATTTTATTGAAACTCTTCCTGCTGATGTTTCACAATAAAAGTCTTTCTGTTCCTTCTGTTTAAATAAAATGTCTCAAACGGCTGTGTGTTTTTTGTCTCCAGTGGGGTCCAGCTCTGTATGTGTGCTACAAGAGAGCTGTGGCCAAAGCCAATGCCCTGCTCTACAAAGCCAGTAAGTATCTATCGGACTCCCACCGACTTCAAGCTTGTCAACCTGGAGATGACTTAGTAGAAGCCTTTAGTCATAAAATTCCTTCTGATCCTCAATATTTATGTGAATTGCACATCTTTTGGTTTAGTACCGCTTTAAACCGATAATTGATATTTCATAATGGACTTAAGCTTCCGGTCACAAGTTAGGTGCTGTGTTTTGATTTTAATCATAACAGAGACAAAAGAGAGTTTTCCTGAGGATTTCTTAAATCTGTATTCATCAAACATGCTCATCAAGTGTACACAGACTAACTGCTGTGTGCTGCAGGTCTGATCAGCCGCTACCCGGATGAGGACCTGGAGGCGTTTCCTCTGCCGGAGTCGGTGCCGGTCTTCTGTCTGCCGATGGGCGTCACCGTGGAGAGCTGGCCTCTGAACACCAAGTACCAGCTACCTGTCTTCTCCACCTTTGTCCTAACCTCCGCCTCTGGGGACAAGGTTGGATAAGCAACATCACACGCATGTTCTGAGAACAACATTCAATTTATTTGTAGAACCCCAAATAACACATTTGGCCTTTACATTCTTTATAACATCATCTGACTTTTAACCCTCACATCAGAACAGGAACAACTAGCCAAAACACCTTAAAATACCTCAGAGAGTAACAGAGAAGGAGCCCCCTCAGGATGGATAGAAGTGTACAGAATGAACACCAGAACAGAACTACAACACCTAAATGATACACATGAGATAGTAACAGCAGTAGTAGCACCAAGAATAACAGAATACAAGTGATAATTGATGACTACTCATAATAACAACAGCAGTGGATATGATGGAATAATAATGATAATAAAAGCAGTGATAGTAAACCAAAGACTCAAAGTTAGTAATGTGTTAGTAATGGTGCATGAATACTGTAATGTATTTATAAAACACGTTAACTGCTGTTGGACTGATTAAATCTTTAGTCTATGAAATGTTGTCAGGCCTGAACGATGTTTCACCGACCGGCAGTACAGAAACAAGAGATGTAGGTTTGTGAAGCCTGTGCTTTCACTGCAGGTTTACGGAGCAGCCATCCAGTTCTACGAGTCCTTCTCCAGAGAGCTGCTGTCAGAGCGGCAGAGTGTGAGGCTCGGCCTCCTCAGCGTGGTCGACCGGCGACCGATCACCAACCGCAGCCTGCAGGTGAAGAAGAGCATCTGTGTTCTCTCCCAATGGCCCTTCTTCACCGTCTTCCAGAAGTTCCTTACCTTCATCTACAGATACTCCATCTCCGGGCCCCACGTGCTACCGCTTGAAAAGTCAGTGCTCAGATTTATCTTTAAAGACTGAATCAGATCTGCTGCCGCACTTTTAATCGGGTAATGGGAGGCCTTAACGCCAAATGTATAATTTTCTGCAGCTAGTGTTCTCTAAATCAAAACGATAACAGCAGATCAAGTTTGGTGACGTGGGATCATGGAGTTTTCCTTCAGTGTTCAGGAGGTTTTTTTGTATGCTCTTCTCCAAAACTTCTCCAAGCTGATTAAAACCAACAAAAACACTGAATATGAATTGGCGTTTATCCGATGCTGTGAGGAGGATGAGCTGGTCTTGTTTGCTAATTTTAATTAAAAAGGGTAGTTTGTGTGATTTGTGTGGTTGTTTGAGGTACTTCTCCATATACAGTGTATTAATGCAGTAGAAACAGACAAGAGTACCACTCCTCGAGCAATGTACTGCTTTCACACACCTGAAGAAATGTATATAAGTTTAAGTGTATGCTACATTTAGAATAATTTCCGATTGGGAATTAACTAACTGTTGATTAATTGAGTCTGGTGTCTTTGAAGAGAGCATAAATATTCTAACTATTGTTGGAAACCTTTGGGATGTAAGTACACAACTCAACAACATATGTAACCTAGATCTAGTCATTTTAAGACACTAATGCACAAATGTTACATGTTATATCTTCAACTTGAACTCGCTCTAATGATACATTTTAATTATATTTCGAGTGGGGACTTCTTTCAGTTTCCAGATGACGTCATATGACATTTAGAGCTTTTCCCACCTTGATCAATAAAAAAAAAACTTAGAGAGAAGGTAGTGATGAAATATTATTCACATTTCATTTTTATTTCAAATCAATTAAATCAACTTGAATGCCTCTGATTGATGTGATTTCTTTATTTATTTCTCTCTGCAGACACATCTCCAGCTTCATGCACAATGTCCCGTTTCCTTCCCCTCAGCGGCCGCGAATCCTCGTTCAGGTACAGACTTAAACCTTCAAAATACCTTCCTCATTCAGGTACAGACTTAAACCTTCAGCGTACCTTCCTCGTTCAGCTACAGACTAAAACCTTCAGAATACCTTCCTCATTCAGGTACAGACTAAAACCTTCAGAATACCTTCCTCGTTCAGCTACAGACTAAAACCTTCAGAATACCTTCCTCATTCAGGTACAGACTAAAACCTTCAGAATACCTTCCTCGTTCAGGTACAGACTTAAACCTTCAGAATACCTTCCTCGTTCAGCTACAGACTAAAACCTTCAGAATACCTTCCTCATTCAGGTACAGACTAAAACCTTCAGAATACCTTCCTCGTTCAGGTACAGACTTAAACCTTCAGAATACCTTCCTCATTCAGCTACACACTAAAACCTTCAGAATACCTTCCTCATTCAGGTACAGACTTAAACCTTCAGAATACCTTCCTCGTTCAGGTACAGACTAAAACCTTCAGAATACCTTCCTCTTTCAGGTACAGACTTAAACCTTCAGCGTACCTTCCTCATTCAGGTACAGACTTAAACCTTCAGAATACCTTCCTCGTTCAGCTACAGACTAAAACCTTCAGAATACCTTCCTCATTCAGGTACAGACTAAAACCTTCAGAATACCTTCCTCGTTCAGGTACAGACTTAAACCTTCAGAATACCTTCCTCTTTCAGGTACAGACTTAAACCTTCAGAATACCTTCCTCGTTCAGGTACACACTAAAACCTTCAGAATACCTTCCTCATTCAGGTACAGACTAAAACCTTCAGAATACCTTCCTCATTCAGGTACAGACTTAAACCTACAGCGTACCTTCCTCGTTCAGGTACAGACTAAAACCTTCAGAATACCTTCCTCTTTCAGGTACAGACTTAAACCTTCAGAATACCTTCCTCGTTCAGGTACACACTAAAACCTTCAGAATACCTTCCTCATTCAGGTACAGACTAAAACCTTCAGAATACCTTCCTCATTCAGGTACAGACTTAAACCTACAGCGTACCTTCCTCGTTCAGCTACAGACTAAAACCTTCAGAATACCTTCCTTGTTCAGGTAAACACTAAAACCTCCAGCATACCTTCCTCTTTCAGGTACAGACTAAAACCTTCAGAATACCTTCCTTGTTCAGGTAAACACTAAAACCTCCAGCATACCTTCCTCTTTCAGGTACAGACTAAAACCTTCAGCATACCTTCCTCTTTCAGCTACAGACTTAAACCTTCAGCGTACCTTCCTCGTTCAGGTATAGACTAAAACCTTCAAAATACCTTCCTCATTCAGGGACAGACTTAAACCTTCAGCGTACCTTCCTCGTTCAGGGACAGACTAAAACCTTCAGCGTACCTTCCTCGTTCAGGTACAGACTAAAACCTTCAGCGTACTTGCCTCTTTCAGGTACAGACTTAAACCTTCAGCATACCTTCCTCTTTCAGGTACAGACTTAAACCTTCAGCGTACCTTCCTCGTTCAGGTACAGACTAAAACCTTCAGCGTACCTTCCTCGTTCAGGGACAGACTTAAACCTTCAGCATACCTTCCTCGTTCAGGTACAGACTAAAACCTTCAGAATACCTTCCTCTTTCAGGTACAGACTTAAACCTTCAGCGTACCTTCCTCGTTCAGGTACAGACTAAAACCTTCACCGTACCTTCCTCGTTCAGGTACAGACTAAAACCTTCAGAATACCTTCCTCGTTCAGGTACAGACTAAAACCTTCAAAATACCTTCCTCGTTCAGGTACAGACTAAAACCTTCAGCGTACCTTCCTCGTTCAGGGACAGACTTAAACCTTCAGTGTACCTTCCTCGTTCAGGGACAGACTAAAACCTTCAAAATACCTTCCTCTTTCAGGTACAGACTAAAACCTTCAGCGTACCTTCCTCGTTCAGGGACAGACTTAAACCTTCAGCGTACCTTCCTCGTTCAGGGACAGACTTAAACCTTCAGCGTACCTTCCTCGTTCAGGGACAGACTAAAACCTTCAGCGTACCTTCCTCGTTCAGGGACAGACTAAAACCTTCAGCGTACCTTCCTCGTTCAAGGACAGACTTAAACCTTCAGCGTACCTTCCTCTTTCAGGTACAGACTTAAACCTTCAGCGTACCTTTCTCGTTCAAGTACAGACTTAAACCTTCAGCATACCTTCCTCTTTCAGCTACAGACTTAAACCTTCAGCGTACCTTCCTCGTTCAGGTACAGACTTAAACCTTCAGAATACCTTCCTCGTTCAGGTACAGACTAAAACCTTCAAAATACCTTCCTCGTTCAGGGACAGACTTAAACCTTCAGCGTACCTTCCTCGTTCAGGGACAGACTTAAACCTTCAGCGTACCTTCCTCGTTCAGGTACAGACTAAAACCTTCAGCGTACCTTCCTCGTTCAGGTACAGACTAAAACCTTCAGCGTACCTTCCTCATTCAGGGACAGACTTAAACCTTCAGCGTACCTTCCTCGTTCAGGGACAGACTTAAACCTTCAGAGTACCTTCCTCTTTCAGGTACAGACTAAAACCTTCAGCGTACCTTCCTCGTTCAGGTACAGACTAAAACCTTCAGCGTACCTTCCTCGTTCAGGTACAGACTAAAACCTTCAGCGTACCTTCCTCGTTCAGGGACAGACTAAAACCTTCAGCGTACCTTCCTCGTTCAGGGACAGACTAAAACCTTCAGCGTACTTGCCTCTTTCAGGTACAGACTTAAACCTTCAGCATACCTTCCTCTTTCAGGTACAGACTTAAACCTTCAGCATACCTTCCTCGTTCAGGTACAGACTAAAACCTTCAGAATACCTTCCTCTTTCAGGTACAGACTTAAACCTTCAGCGTACCTTCCTCGTTCAGGTACAGACTAAAACCTTCAGCGTACCTTCCTCGTTCAGGTACAGACTAAAACCTTCAGAATACCTTCCTCGTTCAGGTACAGACTAAAACCTTCAAAATACCTTCCTCGTTCAGGTACAGACTAAAACCTTCAGCGTACCTTCCTCGTTCAGGGACAGACTTAAACCTTCAGCGTACCTTCCTCGTTCAGGTACAGACTAAAACCTTCAGCGTACCTTCCTCTTTCAGGTACAGACTAAAACCTTCAGCGTACCTTCCTCGTTCAGGGACAGACTTAAACCTTCAGCGTACCTTCCTCGTTCAGGGACAGACTTAAACCTTCAGCGTACCTTCCTCTTTCAGGTACAGACTTAAACCTTCAGCATACCTTCCTCTTTCAGCTACAGACTTAAACCTTCAACGTACCTTCCTCTTTCAGCTACAGACTTAAACCTTCAGAGTACCTTCCTCTTTCAGCTACAGACTTAAACCTTCAGCGTACCTTCCTCGTTCATGTACAGACTTAAACCTTCAGAATACCTTCCTCGTTCAGGTACAGACTAAAACCTTCAAAATACCTTCCTCGTTCAGGGACAGACTTAAACCTTCAGCGTACCTTCCTCTTTCAGGTACAGACTAAAACCTTCAGCGTACCTTCCTCGTTCAGGTACAGACTAAAACCTTCAGCGTACCTTCCTCGTTCAGGTACAGACTAAAACCTTCAGCGTACCTTCCTCGTTCAGGGACAGACTTAAACCTTCAGCGTACCTTCCTCGTTCAGGGACAGACTTAAACCTTCAGCGTACCTTCCTCGTTCAGGGACAGACTTAAACCTTCAGCATACCTTCCTCGTTCAGGGACAGACTTAAACCTTCAGCGTACCTTCCTCGTTCAGGGACAGACTTAAACCTTCAGAGTACCTTCCTCTTTCAGGTACAGACTTAAACCTTCAGCGTACCTTTCTCGTTCAAGTACAGACTTAAACCTTCAGCGTACCTTTCTCGTTCAAGTACAGACTTAAACCTTCAGCATACCTTCCTCTTTCAGCTACAGACTTAAACCTTCAGCGTACCTTCCTCGTTCAGGTACAGACTTAAACCTTCAGCGTACCTTCCTCGTTCAAGTACAGACTTAAACCTTCAGCGTACCTTTCTCGTTCAAGTACAGACTTAAACCTTCAGCATACCTTCCTCTTTCAGCTACAGACTTAAACCTTCAGCGTACCTTCCTCGTTCAGGTACAGACTTAAACCTTCAGCGTACCTTCCTCGTTCAGGGACAGACTTAAACCTTCAGCGTACCTTCCTTGTTCAGGGACAGACTAAAACCTTCAGAGTACCTTCCTCGTTCAGGGACAGACTAAAACCTTCAGCGTACCTTCCTCGTTCAGGGACAGACTTAAACCTTCAGAGTACCTTCCTCTTTCAGGTACAGACTTAAACCTTCAGAGTACCTTCCTCGTTCAGGTACAGACTTAAACCTTCAGCGTACCTTTCTCGTTCAAGTACAGACTTAAACCTTCAGCATACCTTCCTCGTTCAGGTACAGACTTAAACCTTCAGCGTACCTTCCTCTTTCAGCTACAGACTTAAACCTTCAGAGTACCTTTCTCTTTCAGGTACAGACTTAAACCTTCAGCGTACCTTCCTCGTTCAGGTACAGACCTAAACCTTCAGCGTACCTTCCTCGTTCAGGTACAGACCTAAACCTTCAGCGTACCTTCCTCCTTCAGGTACAGACTAAAACCTTCAGGCTCAAAACCAATACGATTTTTTCAGCAAATTAGTTCAAAAGACGTATATTTTATTTAGAAAAACCAGCACAGACTTTTTTCTATTTTTGATTTTCATCCCTCACTTCCTTCTTCAACAGGATGTAGGTGGTGATGTGATCACAACCTCAACATGGTAATTGTGTCCAATCAGAAGTCCGTTTATTGATTGGTTCTCATTAGAGGCCAACATTTCTTCACTTAATTTCTTCACTACAAAAATAATTCTCTGATGATTTTTTAGGTTCAAATGTGATTCCTCTAGGCTGCATGCAGATGGTATATAGTATCACAATGTGAGCAATAAGTCAATGATTTGTTTTGTGTCTGCTTGTATGTCTATCTTTCATTATAATAAATGTCCCGCTTTGAGACAGACATTCCTGACATTATAGAGATAGATTTTGGTGTCATTCATGCCACTTACAACAACATCTTACTCACCAACTTTAACTGGATCCATGAGCAAAACAACACATTAGATTTCACTGAGAGTCTGAAAGTGAAAACACAGGAGGACATATCACCTGTTATATGTCCTCCTGATCTACACAGTCCAGGTGTATTTATTTTAAACTTCTCAGACAGCTCGTCTTTCATTCATATTCACCTTCCAGGATTGAAGTTGATGAGTAAAATCTTCTCATAAGTAATGGAATGAAAGTTTGTCCATGGGTTTGTGTAATAACTGTGACTGTATCTTCCAGCTCTCTCCGTATGACAACCTCCTACTCTGCCAGCCGGTCTCCTCCCCTCTCCCACTCAGGTCAGCAGGAACACAAGTACAGAACAACTCCAATACATTCTTATGTTGTCTTTCTCAACAACGTTCTCCAGCTAAACAATTGTAAAACCGAAGCCCTCCTTGTTGGCACTCCACACCAGGTTCAGTCATCCTCCATAACTCATCTCACCTTTAACAGTCAGGTCAGACCCCTCTCCTTCACAGTCACTAATCTGGGAGTTAGGTTTGATCCTCACCTGACCTTTAATGATCATATAAAACACCTGTGAAAACCTCCTTTTATCATCTCAAAAACATCTCCAAACTCCGTCCCACTTTAACCCTGTCGGATGCAAAGAAGCTCGTCCTTTATCTCCTCTAGACTGGTTAATGACTTCATGAAAACATAAACACGTTCACATCTCATTTTAAATGTCTCAGTAGCTCACACCAAATGAGAGTCCAACAACTCTGATCGCTTTAAAGGAATGACGAACATAACCACATGGCTTGAGGAGTTGGTAGAGAACAGTTCCTGTGATACGGCCCCCAACAGAAACATGTTCATCCATTATTGTGTGTCTGTGTGTGTGTGAAACAGCGGTGCCAGCTTCCTGAAGCTGCTGCAGAACCTCGGTCCAGAGAACGCCTGCACGCTGCTGCTTGCTGTCCTCACGGAACACAAACTGCTGCTTCACTCGCTCCGCCCCGACGTCCTCACCTCCGTCAGCGAGGCCCTCGTCTCCGTAAGACTCCCCATATTTCTATCATATTACACACACAGACACTCTCTAACAGTCCTCTCCTTGTCTCCAGATGAGCTTCCCCCTGCGCTGGCTCTGCCCCTACATCCCTCTGTGTCCGCTGCAGATGGCCGACGTGTTGCTGGCTCCGATGCCCTTCATTGTGGGCGTCCACTCCAGCTACTTCGACCTGTACGATCCCCCCACTGACGTGGTGTGTGTGGACCTGGACACCAACACCATCTTCCAGTGAGTCCGTCATGGCGCTGCAGGACTGTGAAGTTGTGTTTGTTGAGATGTAGACAACAACATCCAACAATAATTCAACATGAAACCTTCAGGAATGTGTTCAATGTTTAACTTGTTTACATCAACAACATGTTTGCATCAACAGTATGAGCACATGTAAATCACTGAGGAACATAACATACATCAACACTGAACAAGACAAATGCACATTTACACCAAACAAGCAAGCAGGACAGAGGGTACATTAATGCTTCACACCTGATTGGCAACAAGCCGTTCCTTAAGGCCTTGTTGAGTGTTTTGTACGTGATGAAGAGCATTCCACGAGTTTGCTGAATTCACAGAAAATGCTGATTTGCTAAAAGAGCTTGACCTACAGTATGTGAGATGATACAATCACCTCTTGAAGCAGATCTAGTGTGTCTGCCACTTAGAGTGCATTGTTTTATCAAATCACTCAGCGGAGGTGGAGCCATACCATGTAACATTCTAAAAACCAGACACATTAGTGAATGTAATGATGTTCTCCCAACTCAAGATAAGTGTTTTTAGAGCTTGTTTATAGAGAATATGGATATATTTTAATGTTGTGCTGCTGGCTTGTGCCCAGCTGGTTGAGCAGTAAGTCAAATGGGGGATATCATTGCATTAAAATACAATTTCGCAGCCTGCATGGTTAGACTATTTCTTATATATCTCAAATTCATGAGGTTAAAATGTAAAACCATGTCACATGTTTTACCTGCTTTTTAAAAGAGAGATTAATCAATACAACTTTCTAAATATTAAAAATCGGACACTACCTCTGGCTCCGGTGACCCTTCAAAGCCCCCCTTGTGAAGAACAACATTCAGGTGAAGGCAGGAATCTGAAAGGCATTTAGTTACATTCATCATTGTGGATCACTGTATCATCAGTGTACATTTGATATCACACCCATTGCAGACACCCAGCAAATCATCAATGTAGAAATTGAATAATAAAGTTCCTAAAACAGAACCCTGGGGTACTCCCACATGAGATCTCAGAGTAGATGAAACATCACCCACTCTGACACACTGAGGTCTTCCTTCAAGGTAGGATTTCAGCAAGGCAAGAGACTCTGGAAAAGTTCAAATTTGACAGTTTATTAATCAGCACATTGTGATTAACTGTACAAACGCCTTCTTGAGGTCAAGAAAAGGCGCTGCTACAACAGCCCCTTTATCCATTTTAAGATTCACATTCGAGGAGAAAGCAATCGGCTGTTTCAGTGGAATGATCTGGAGCTTTGAGTTAAAGCTTCCACCCAGTTGATAAAGTATGAATTGAAAGCTGTACAAATTACAATCTAGTGTAAGGCACCCGTTTACATTTATTTGAAGTTGCTTCATGGAATTGCTGTTATGTTTGTCTGTTAACTTCTTTAGATTATCCCATATTAGTTTAGAATTACCCCTTGCTTCATCAATGATCTTGATAAAAAACAATTAGCTTTTGCTTTTCTAAGTTCTTTTGTTACCTGGTTTTTCAGCATTGTGAATTTCTGCTTATCATTTCCTAATTTAGACTTGAGTGCCAGTTTTAATACATAGTCCCGTTTTTTCATTAAATTCCAGATGTCACTATTTAACCATGGAAGCGTGTTCTTTTGATTTTGTTTAATATATATATCATTCATTATTAGCTTTTAAATTTGTTTTTCTTTTCTTTATATACTGTTTGTAGTTTAATCTATCAGAATAAATTATTTGTCAGTTGATTAAAGTAACAAAGCTGTCAGATAAATGAGCAGTAAAAAGGACTTTTACTGTGGGATGAAGTAGAAATATAAAGAAGCAGAAGAACTTGAGTAAAGTATTAGTATCTTAAGTAGAGTACTTATTATGTTGTCTTTGGATTTTACTGAAATCTTTTTTTTAATAACTTTTTCCCTTTTAGGTCAGATGAAAAGAAGCCGTTGTCGTGGCGATCGTTACCTAGGAAGCACGGCAAGACTCTGTTCAACAGCCTCACCGTCCTCCACAAGACCCTGGAAAAGAGTGAGAGACAGCTCCGGCTTTCACAATAGGAGTGTTGTGTCTAGATATATGTAGCCCCCCTCTCAGCTGCTGTTCTAGTCAGGGGCCTCATACCCTACCCCTGTTGCATGGGAGGTGCATTGGAAAGGGTCTACTCAAATTCTCACTATACTGTTGGTGTGGGCTTAAACTCCCATGCATTTATATAAAATGCATGGGAGTTTTCTTAGATAATAATAGCAGGATGCTAACACTGGAATTTCACCAAGACACAGGGGATACCACACATTAACATTTATTCTAACACAAAACAATACTCAGAGTGTATGAAACCCACAATAATACTCGGGCGTTAACAGTCCGTGCTAAGGTACCCTATGCTGGCGCCCTTGTTGGACCTCGTGTAAATCCTCCTCATCTGCGGGGTCAGTGCTCACGGTCCCCAGAGAGAGCGATGGATGCAGTCCTACTAGAAACCCTGGTGTCCAGCTGGAAGCGCGATGATCACAGGAACCTCCGTCCTGCCTCCCTTCTTCTCTCCGGCTGCGTCGTCCTCAACGAACCCCTCGCGGGTTAGCCGCTAGCTGGTCCGCCGCACTCCGACCGTGCTTTCAACCCGGCTCACTGTCCTCCGTGTAGCTGCTCCTCGACACCAATCCCAAACCCTCCGCTCGCACCAACCATAACACACCTGTTCTCCCACTCCGAACCCCCCTGAACTCTAGCACCACCTCTCCCTTTATCTTCACTCGCCTCCCTCCTTCTTCTGATTGGCTCCTCACCCTGTGAACACCTGAACCAGCCCACAAAAGTCTGACCACAACATAACTGATAACAGGAAGGACCACAACACACATGTTACTAAATTAGCAGGGCGCTACATATAATAAATATATATCAAATGGATAGATTCATCCCAGAGAGACTTGTTATAACCATTTACTTATTTATTTATTTAATTAATGAAATGCCTTGAACCCATCGGCAGCATCAGGAGCATTATGTTTCTAGATTTCATGAGATAACTCGAATCATAAGAACACTCGTTCCTCCTCGTCGCTGCAGTCTGCACTCCCGGCCAAGAGGAGGCCACCCTGGAGTTCCTGCTGACCGACTACGATCAGATCTACCGGAGTCAGAAGCAGCTGGAGCTGGAGATCCAGGAGGCGTTCCTCCGCTTCATGAGCTGCCTGCTGAGAGGATACCGGACCTTCCTGCTTCCTATCACCCAAGCTCCCTCAGACACCACCACGGACTGCAGCTCTCTGTTCAACCTGCAAGGTAATGTGTATATTGTAATGGGAATTAAGCTTTTCAATCTCCTTTAGAGAAAACAAGTGTGATGTCGAAACACTTAAATGCCTTTAAGCATTTATTAAACAGGAATAATTCAATTGAATGACCAGAGCTCCACCACACAAATGGTTAGGAGGTCTGACTCAGAAAGATAGTGCGACATAGTCTTGTACATCTACAATTATTGATGAAATGTTTGCCCCTCATCCCCCTCCCCCTCTTGCTTCTTCCCCTGGCGACCTGCAGACAAGTTCAGAGAGAGAGAGAAAGTCAAAATACAAAACGACTATACATTAATAAGATCTGTTCTTGTCCCTCTTCGCTGGCGCCATGGTTACATTTAGAAGAACACTATGAGATATATATGTGGCTCCAATGTTTGCATGCATGTGAACATCTCCCAGTAGATCCCACAGGACGAGTGTACCAGCAGTATTGATCAGGGCTGTGTCTGATGACTTCCTGCAGGGTTCCTGAAGTCTCGGGATCGAACGCAGCAGAAGATCTACAGTCAGCTGACGAGGACTCAGATGTTCACTCAGTTCATTGAGGAGTGTTCCTTCGTCAGCGACCGGCACGCCTGCCTCGAGTTCTTCGACGAGTGTGTCCAAAAGGTCAGAACTAAGTCGTTCACCAGCACATTGTCCTGCAGCGTCTTCACTAAAGAAGCCAACGTTTGTCTCAATATGAAGCAGCTGCAGGAACTGTTTGGATCAACAGCATCATTAGAAAGGTACTGACAGGAAGTTATGAATGGACAGCAAAGTAAAGTAACGTCCAAAGAGTGCTGGAATCCATATTGAATGGTAAAGTACCAGATTACCATATGATTACTTGATACACATGAAATGGAGGTTATGTTTTTACGTCTATACCCGGGACTACTACTGCTGATCACCCTTAAACCCATACAGCTCAACAGCAGCAACAACAACAACTACCTTTAGTTACCTCTACTAGATTTGATCAATGTGTCTTTACTAACATGTACCACAGTCCTTCATAGTATTACCTTTAGTTAGTACCTCTACTAGATTTGATCAATGTGTCTTTACTAACATGTACCACAGTCCTTCATAGTATTACCTTTAGTTAGTACCTCTACTATACAGTATATTATCAATGTGTCTGTACTAACATGTACCACAGTGCTTCATAGTATTACCTTTAGTTAGTACCTCTACTAGATATGATCAATGTGTCTTTACTAACATGTACCACAGTCCTTCATAGTATTACCTTTAGTTAGTACCTCTACTATACAGTATATTATCAATGTGTCTGTACTAACATGTACCACAGTGCTTCATAGTATTACCTTTAGTTAGTACCTCTACTATACAGTATATTATCAATAAGTCTTTACTAACATGTACCACAGTCCTTCATAGTATTACCTTTAGTTAGTACCTCTACTATACAGTATATTATCAATAAGTCTTTACTAACATGTACCACAGTCCTTCATAGTATTACCTTTAGTTAGTACCTCTACTAGATATGATCAATGTGTCTTTACTAACATGTACCACAGTGCTTCATAGTATTACCTTTAGTTAGTACCTCTACTAGATATGATCAATAAGTCTTTACTAACATGTACCACAGTGCTTCATAGTATTACCTTTAGTTAGTACCTCTACTAGATATGATCAATAAGTCTTTACTAACATGTACCACAGTGCTTCATAGTATTACCTTTAGTTAGTACCTCTACTAGATATGATCAATGTGTCTTTACTAACATGTACCACAGTCCTTCATAGTATTACCTTTAGTTAGTACCTCTACTAGATATCAATGTGTCTGTACTAACATGTACCACAGTCCTTCATAGTATTACCTTTAGTTAGTACCTCTACTAGATATGATCAATGTGTCTTTACTAACATGTACCACAGTCCTTCATAGTATTACCTTTAGTTAGTACCTCTACTAGATATGATCAATGTGTCTTTACTAACATGTACCACAGTCCTTCATAGTATTACCTTTAGTTAGTACCTCTACTATACAGTATATTATCAATGTGTCTGTACTAACATGTACTACAGTCCTTCATAGTATTACCTTTAGTTAGTACCTCTACTAGATATGATCAATGTGTCTTTACTAACATGTACCACAGTCCTTCATAGTATTACCTTTAGTTAGTACCTCTACTAGATATTATCAATGTGTCTTTACTAACATGTACCACAGTCCTTCATAGTATTACCTTTAGTTAGTACCTCTACTAGATATGATCAATGTGTCTTTACTAACATGTACCACAGTGCTTCATAGTATTACCTTTAGTTAGTACCTCTACTAGATATGATCAATGTGCCTGTACTAACATGTACCACAGTCCTTCATAGTATTACCTTTAGTTAGTACCTCTACTAGATATGATCAATGTGTCTTTACTAACATGTACCACAGTGCTTCATAGTATTACCTTTAGTTAGTACCTCTACTAGATATGATCAATGTGTCTTTACTAACATGTACCACAGTCCTTCATAGTATTACCTTTAGTTAGTACCTCTACTAGATATTATCAATGTGTCTTTACTAACATGTACCACAGTCCTTCATAGTATTACCTTTAGTTAGTACCTCTACTAGATATGATCAATGTGTCTTTACTAACATGTACCACAGTGCTTCATAGTATTATCTTTAGTTAGTACCTCTACTAGATATGATCAATGTGCCTGTACTAACATGTACCACAGTCCTTCATAGTATTACCTTTAGTTAGTACTTCTACTAGATATTATCAATAAGTCTTTACTAACATGTACCACAGTCCTTCATAGTATTACCTTTAGTTAGTACCTCTACTAGATATGATCAATGTATCTTTACTAACATGTACCACAGTCCTTCATAGTATTACCTTTAGTTAGTACCTCTACTATACAGTATATTATCAATGTGTCTGTACTAACATGTACTACAGTCCTTCATAGTATTACCTTTAGCTAGTACCTCTACTAGATATGATCAATGTGTCGTTACTAACATGTACCACAGTGCTTCATAGTATTACCTTTAGCTAGTACCTCTACTAGATATGATCAATGTGTCTTTACTAACATGTACCACAGTGCTTCATAGTATTACCTTTAGTTAGTACCTCTACTAGATATGATCAATGTGTCTTTACTAACATGTACCACAGTGCTTCATAGTATTACCTTTAGTTAGTACCTCTACTAGATATGATCAATGTGTCTTTACTAACATGTACCACAGTGCTTCATAGTATTACCTTTAGTTAGTACCTCTACTAGATATTATCAATGTGTCTGTACTAACATGTACCACAGTCCTTCATAGTATTACCTTTAGTTAGTACCTCTACTATACAGTATATTATCAATGTGTCTGTACTAACATGTACCACAGTGCTTCATAGTATTACCTTTAGTTAGTACCTCTACTAGATATGATCAATGTGTCTTTACTAACATGTACCACAGTCCTTCATAGTAGTACCTTTAGTTAGTACCTCTACTAGATATGATCAATGTGTCTGTACTAACATGTACCACAGTCCTTCATAGTATTACCTTTAGTTAGTACCTCTACTAGATATTATCAATAAGTCTTTACTAACATGTACCACAGTCCTTCATAGTATTACCTTTAGTTAGTACCTCTACTAGATATGATCAATGTGTCTTTACTAACATGTACCACAGTGCTTCATAGTATTACCTTTAGTTAGTACCTCTACTAGATATGATCAATAAGTCTTTACTAACATGTACCACAGTGCTTCATAGTATTACCTTTAGTTAGTACCTCTACTAGATATGATCAATAAGTCTTTACTAACATGTACCACAGTGCTTCATAGTATTACCTTTAGTTAGTACCTCTACTAGATATGATCAATGTGTCTTTACTAACATGTACCACAGTCCTTCATAGTATTACCTTTAGTTAGTACCTCTACTAGATATCAATGTGTCTGTACTAACATGTACCACAGTCCTTCATAGTATTACCTTTAGTTAGTACCTCTACTAGATATGATCAATGTGTCTTTACTAACATGTACCACAGTCCTTCATAGTATTACCTTTAGTTAGTACCTCTACTAGATATGATCAATGTGTCTTTACTAACATGTACCACAGTCCTTCATAGTATTACCTTTAGTTAGTACCTCTACTATACAGTATATTATCAATGTGTCTGTACTAACATGTACTACAGTCCTTCATAGTATTACCTTTAGTTAGTACCTCTACTAGATATGATCAATGTGTCTTTACTAACATGTACCACAGTCCTT
This sequence comes from Cyclopterus lumpus, assembly GCF_009769545.1. Lineage (NCBI taxonomy): Eukaryota > Metazoa > Chordata > Actinopteri > Perciformes > Cyclopteridae > Cyclopterus > Cyclopterus lumpus. The sequence goes on from NC_046981.1 coordinate 135,530, forward strand.
CATAGTATTACCTTTAGTTAGTACCTCTACTAGATATTATCAATGTGTCTTTACTAACATGTACCACAGTCCTTCATAGTATTACCTTTAGTTAGTACCTCTACTAGATATGATCAATGTGTCTTTACTAACATGTACCACAGTCCTTCATAGTATTACCTTTAGCTAGTACCTCTACTAGATATGATCAATGTGTCTTTACTAACATGTACCACAGTGCTTCATAGTATTACCTTTAGTTAGTACCTCTACTAGATATGATCAATAAGTCTTTACTAACATGTACCACAGTGCTTCATAGTATTACCTTTAGTTAGTACCTCTACTAGATATCAATGTGTCTGTACTAACATGTACCACAGTCCTTCATAGTATTACCTTTAGTTAGTACCTCTACTAGATATGATCAATGTGTCTTTACTAACATGTACCACAGTGCTTCATAGTATTACCTTTAGTTAGTACCTCTACTAGATATGATCAATGTGCCTGTACTAACATGTACCACAGTCCTTCATAGTATTACCTTTAGTTAGTACCTCTACTAGATATGATCAATGTGTCTTTACTAACATGTACCACAGTGCTTCATAGTATTACCTTTAGTTAGTACCTCTACTAGATATTATCAATGTGTCTGTACTAACATGTACCACAGTCCTTCATAGTATTACCTTTAGTTAGTACCTCTACTATACAGTATATTATCAATGTGTCTGTACTAACATGTACCACAGTGCTTCATAGTATTACCTTTAGTTAGTACCTCTACTAGATATGATCAATGTGTCTTTACTAACATGTACCACAGTCCTTCATAGTAGTACCTTTAGTTAGTACCTCTACTAGATATGATCAATGTGTCTGTACTAACATGTACCACAGTCCTTCATAGTATTACCTTTAGTTAGTACCTCTACTAGATATTATCAATAAGTCTTTACTAACATGTACCACAGTCCTTCATAGTATTACCTTTAGTTAGTACCTCTACTAGATATGATCAATGTGTCTTTACTAACATGTACCACAGTGCTTCATAGTATTACCTTTAGTTAGTACCTCTACTAGATATGATCAATAAGTCTTTACTAACATGTACCACAGTGCTTCATAGTATTACCTTTAGTTAGTACCTCTACTAGATATGATCAATAAGTCTTTACTAACATGTACCACAGTGCTTCATAGTATTACCTTTAGTTAGTACCTCTACTAGATATCAATGTGTCTGTACTAACATGTACCACAGTCCTTCATAGTATTACCTTTAGTTAGTACCTCTACTAGATATGATCAATGTGTCTTTACTAACATGTACCACAGTCCTTCATAGTATTACCTTTAGTTAGTACCTCTACTATACAGTATATTATCAATGTGTCTGTACTAACATGTACTACAGTCCTTCATAGTATTACCTTTAGTTAGTACCTCTACTAGATATGATCAATGTGTCTTTACTAACATGTACCACAGTCCTTCATAGTATTACCTTTAGCTAGTACCTCTACTAGATATGATCAATGTGTCTTTACTAACATGTACCACAGTGCTTCATAGTATTACCTTTAGTTAGTACCTCTACTAGATATGATCAATGTGTCTGTACTAACATGTACCACAGTGCTTCATAGTATTACCTTTAGTTAGTACCTCTACTAGATATGATCAATGTGTCTTTACTAACATGTACCACAGTGCTTCATAGTATTACCTTTAGTTAGTACCTCTACTAGATATTATCAATGTGTCTGTACTAACATGTACCACAGTCCTTCATAGTATTACCTTTAGTTAGTACCTCTACTATACAGTATATTATCAATGTGTCTGTACTAACATGTACCACAGTGCTTCATAGTATTACCTTTAGTTAGTACCTCTACTAGATATGATCAATGTGTCTTTACTAACATGTACCACAGTCCTTCATAGTAGTAACTTTAGTTAGTACCTCTACTAGATATGATCAATGTGTCTTTACTAACATGTACCACAGTCCTTCATAGTAGTACCTTTAGTTAGTACCTCTACTAGATATGATCAATGTGTCTGTACTAACATGTACCACAGTCCTTCATAGTATTACCTTTAGTTAGTACCTCTACTAGATATTATCAATAAGTCTTTACTAACATGTACCACAGTCCTTCATAGTATTACCTTTAGTTAGTACCTCTACTAGATATGATCAATGTGTCTTTACTAACATGTACCACAGTGCTTCATAGTATTACCTTTAGTTAGTACCTCTACTAGATATGATCAATAAGTCTTTACTAACATGTACCACAGTGCTTCATAGTATTACCTTTAGTTAGTACCTCTACTAGATATGATCAATAAGTCTTTACTAACATGTACCACAGTGCTTCATAGTATTACCTTTAGTTAGTACCTCTACTAGATATGATCAATGTGTCTTTACTAACATGTACCACAGTCCTTCATAGTATTACCTTTAGTTAGTACCTCTACTAGATATGATCAATGTGTCTTTACTAACATGTACCACAGTCCTTCATAGTATTACCTTTAGTTAGTACCTCTACTATACAGTATATTATCAATGTGTCTGTACTAACATGTACCACAGTCCTTCATAGTATTACCTTTAGTTAGTACCTCTACTAGATATGATCAATGTGTCTTTACTAACATGTACCACAGTCCTTCATAGTATTACCTTTAGTTAGTACCTCTACTAGATATCAATGTGTCTGTACTAACATGTACCACAGTGCTTCATAGTATTACCTTTAGTTAGTACCTCTACTAGATATGATCAATGTGTCTTTACTAACATGTACCACAGTCCTTCATAGTATTACCTTTAGTTAGTACCTCTACTAGATATGATCAATGTGTCTTTACTAACATGTACCACAGTCCTTCATAGTATTACCTTTAGTTAGTACCTCTACTATACAGTATATTATCAATGTGTCTGTACTAACATGTACCACAGTCCTTCATAGTATTACCTTTAGTTAGTACCTCTACTAGATATGATCAATGTGTCTTTACTAACATGTACCACAGTCCTTCATAGTATTACCTTTAGTTAGTACCTCTACTAGATATGATCAATGTGTCTTTACTAACATGTACCACAGTCCTTCATAGTATTACCTTTAGTTAGTACCTCTACTAGATATGATCAAAGTGTCTGTACTAACATGTACCACAGTCCTTCATAGTATTACCTTTAGTTAGTACCTCTACTAGATATCAATGTGTCTGTACTAACATGTACCACAGTCCTTCATAGTATTACCTTTAGTTAGTACCTCTACTAGATATGATCATTGTGTCTTTACTAACATGTACCACAGTCCTTCATAGTATTACCTTTAGTTAGTACCTCTACTAGATATGATCAATGTGTCTTTACTAACATGTACCACAGTCCTTCATAGTATTACCTTTAATTAGTACCTCTACTAGATAGTATCAATAAGTCTTTACTAACATGTACCACAGTCCTTCATAGTATTACCTTTAGTTAGTACCTCTACTAGATATTATCAATGTGTCTTTACTAACATGTACCACAGTCCTTCATAGTATTACCTTTAGTTAGTACCTCTACTAGATATGATCAATGTGTCTTTACTAACATGTACCACAGTCCTTCATAGTATTACCTTTAGTTAGTACCTCTACTAGATATGATCAATGTGTCTGTACTAACATGTACCACAGTCCTTCATAGTATTACCTTTAGTTAGTACCTCTACTAGATATTATCAATGTGTCGTTACTAACATGTACCACAGTGCTTCATAGTATTACCTTTAGTTAGTACCTCTACTAGATATGATCAATGTGTCGTTACTAACATGTACCACAGTCCTTCATAGTTAGTTAGTACATAGGTATATATGTATATATTAGTGCTGGGCAAAGATGAACAAATGTAATCGATCAATCGCATGATTTTTCAATAATGAATTAAAAACTAGTGTATTACACTCTTTTATTTTAAAGTAATGTTATAAAAACAATATAACAGGCACTCTGGGAGCAACAGCAAGTTAACATACAGAATATGAATGTGTTCTTTTTTTTCTGAACAGTAGTAAGGGTCCCTGTTCGAGTGAGCTAAAGTAGCACAAACAAAAGTACACAGCTGGAATTTACTGTGCAGGGGACTTTTGCGCTCGGTTTCATCAACTCGTCTAACTAGCTTAACTCACTCCCGTCCCCAGAACAGGTCAAACCCGCCTCCCCTTTGCTCCACCAATCACAGGCACGCAGCCCGACCAGCACGCACACTGCCTCCCCATAATTGGCTAGAGAGAGGGGGTTGACGACCGACCCCTACAAACCCAAAGTAGTCTGCCGAAGTTTCGCTCCACTGGTTGTTTGGGTAGCTCTTGGCTGGCTTCAATGCTGTGTAACGTATTGAAACCAGCCAAGTAGTACTTCATGCTCGTGGTACTTCATGCTCCGTAGTACTTCATGCTTGTGGTACTTCATGCTCCGTAGTACTTCATGCTCGTGGTACTTCATGCTCGTGGTACTTCATGCTCCGTAGTACTTCATGCTCGTGGTACTTCATGCTCCGTAGTACTTCATGCTCGTGGTACTTCATGCTCGTGGTACTTCATGCTCGTAGTACTTCATGCTCCGTAGTACTTCATGCTTGTGGTACTTTATGCTCGTAGTACTTCATGCTCCGTAGTACTTCATGCTCGTAGTACTTCATGCTCGTAGTACTTCATGCTCATAGTACTTCATGCTCGTGGTACTTCATGCTCGTAGTACTTCATGCTCGTGGTACTTCATGCTCGTGGTACTTCATGCTCGTGGTACTTCATGCTCCGTAGTACTTCATGCTCCGTAGTACTTCATGCTCGTGGTACTTCATGCTCGTGGTACTTCATGCTCCGTAGTACTTCATGCTCGTAGTACTTCATGCTCCGTAGTACTTCATGCTTGTGGTACTTCATGCTCCGTAGTACTTCATGCTCGTGGTACTTCATGCTCGTGGTACTTCATGCTCGTGGTACTTCATGCTCGTGGTACTTCATGCTCCGTAGTACTTCATGCTCGTGGTACTTCATGCTCCGTAGTACTTCATGCTCGTGGTACTTCATGCTCGTGGTACTTCATGCTCGTAGTACTTCATGCTCCGTAGTACTTCATGCTTGTGGTACTTCATGCTCGTAGTACTTCATGCTCCGTAGTACTTCATGCTCGTGGTACTTCATGCTCCGTAGTACTTCATGCTCATAGTACTTCATGCTCGTGGTACTTCATGCTCCGTAGTACTTCATGCTCGTGGTACTTCATGCTCCGTAGTACTTCATGCTCGTGGTACTTCATGCTCCGTAGTACTTCATGCTCGTGGTACTTCATGCTCGTGGTACTTCATGCTCGTGGTACTTCATGCTCGTGGTACTTCATGCTCGTGGTACTTCATGCTCCGCAGCAGCATTAAGCCCCTCCCAGTGTTAGGCCCCTCCCACTGCAAACTAAAATATGCTGTTAACGGCATGATGAAATCATTGTCGGCTTTAATGGATTGCTGCGTTAACGTTTTCATAACGCGTTAACGTGCCCAGCCCTAATATATATATATATATATATATATATATATATATATATATATATATATATATATATATATATATATATATATATATATTAGTTACAGTGTTGCTGTCTTTCTCCAGGTGGATGTGGAGAAGCCGGAGGAGGTGAGGCTGATTGATCTGGATGAGACTCACGGCGGAGAACACACAGTCTTCATCATGCCTCCTGAGGAACCACAGGAACCAGACGGGTCCGAGTGTCCAGCCCTCTACAGGTACAGAGGTTCCATCGGGTCCCGGAGGGTCTGTGTTTTACTTTATGTCTGCTGATACGACTTCCTTGTTATATATATGTGTGTCCAGTTATGAAACCTTCCCCACATTGAAGCCGGAGCTCTTTGACCGACCCCAGGACCAGCTGCGGGTACCGACGAAGGGCAGCGCCCCCAGCAGCCCCGCACCCCGCCGCACCAAACAGGTACCGCAACACAACAATTCTGACTCCCACTGAAGCCAGAACCTCATTAACAGTCTATCAAAAGACCACTTCAACCAGTTCATTTGAGCCACATCTTTGTCTCATGCTGCTCTGTAGAAACACTATCAAGAGAAGATGACTTTCAGCCTTGTGTGTTTCACCAGGGACCTTTTGGCTTTTTGATGGTTTTGATTGTAATCATTCAGTAGATCGTGTGACAAAAGAAGTATATACAGTACATACTATGAATATAAAGACTATGAATATAAAGACTATGAATATAAAGACTGGATATAAAGACGTGTGTGTGTGTGTGTGTGTGTGTGTGTATATAAGTATGTATGTATGTATATATGTGTGTGTGTGTGTGTGTGTATATAAGTATGTATGAATACATTTCTGTCCTCAGTGCGCTTTAATATATATATTAAAGCACACTGAGGACAGAAATGTCTCCATTGAAACCCATGACAGCAGTACATTATACAGCTCTATTTAAACAGACATCCAGGAGAACATTGCTATGACGTTAACATCGTCGGCCTCTTTGACCTCCCAGGAGATCAAGTTGGCCCAGAAGCGAGCTCAGAAGTACTCTGCGGTGCCAGACATGTGGTCCAAGTGCCTGCTGGGTCACTGCTACGGCCTCTGGTTCATCTACCTGCCCACCTTTGTTCGGGCAGAGACTGCCAAGGTGCGTGCGCTGCACACGGCCTACGACGTCCTCAAACACATGGAGAACCGAAAGGTGGTTCTGCCGGACGAGGTGAGTCTCCCGGGTCAAAGGTCACATGAAGGACACTGCTACAGGGAGGTTGTTCTGGGTGTTTTTGTGCCTCGACAGCCTGCGGCAACATGCACACTGTGTGCTGTACACTGCTGACGAAGGAAGTACACAGTGTGTAGTACACTGCTGACGAAGGAAGTACACAGTGTGTAGTACATACTGTGTACTGTACACTGCTGACGAAGGAAGTACACAGTGTGTAGTACATACTGTGTGCTGTACACTGCTGACGAAGGAAGTACACAGTGTCTAGTACACTGCTGACGAAGGAAGTACACAGTGTGTAGTACATACTGTGTACTGTACACTGCTGACGAAGGAAGTACACAGTGTCTAGTACACTGCTGACGAAGGAAGTACACAGTGTGTAGTACATACTGTGTACTGTACACTGCTGACGAAGGAAGTACACAGTGTGTAGTACACACTGTGTACTGTACACTGCTGACGAAGGAAGTTCACAGTGTGTAGTACACACTGTGTACTGTACACTGCGTACTGCTGACAAATATATATGAATATAAAGACTGGATATATAGAATATAAATATATAGACTATGAATATATAGAATATAAAGACTATGAGTTTCGGACATCTTGTGCAGGGCTCTCCGAGTCAACAGTTCAGAAATAACACAAGAAAAAATACAAAATATAATAGAAAACACTATACAGAAGGTGGTAGTGTATACAGAAAGGTGGTAATATGTACAAGAACAAGAAAGGTGCTAATATGTACCGTTTTGTATACAAATATAATATATATAAAGTCTGAATATAAAGACTATGGACATAAAGTGTGTGTGTGTGGTTCAGGTGTGTTACAGGATCCTGATGCAGCTGTGTGGTCAGTACGGTCAGCCGGTTCTTGCTGTTCGAGTCCTGCTGGAGATGAAGAAGGCTGGAATCACACCGAACACCATCACCTACGGATACTACAACAAGGTTTAATATAACACACACAGATGTAGTACACTATAAAGTACAACAGGTACTTCTGAGATATCGTAGAGTATAAAGTACAACATGTACTTCTGAGATATCGTAGAGTATGAAGTACAATATGTACCTCTGATATGTAGTCCTCACATGTCCTCTGTCCTCACATGTCCTTTTTCATCACATGTCCTCTGTTCCACATGTCCTCTCTCCACTGTCCTCAAATGTCCTCTGTCCTCACATTTCCTCTGTCCTCATATGACATCACATGTCCTCTGTCCTCACTCACATGTCCTCTGTCCTCACATTTCCTCTGTCCTCATATGACATCACATGTCCTCTGTCCTCACTCACATGTCCTCTGTCCTCACATTTCCTCTGTCCTCACTCACATGTCCTCTGTCCTCACTCACATGTCCTCTGTCCTCACATGTCATCTGTCCTCACTCACATGCCCTCACTCACATGTCCTCTGTCACTCACATTTCCTCTGTCCTCATATGACATCACATGTCCTCTGTACTCACTCACATGCCCTCTGTCACTCACATGTCCTCTGTCACTCACATGTCCTCTGTCCTCACATGCCCTCTGTCACTCACATGTCCTCTGTCCTCACATGCCCTCTGTCACTCACATGCCCTCTGTCCTCACATGTCCTCTATCCTCACATGTCCTCTAACCTCACATGCCCTCTGTCACTCACATGTCCTCTGTCCTCATATGACATCACATGTCCTCTGTCACTCACATGTCCTCTGTCCTCTGTCACTCACATGCCCTCTGTCACTCACATGTCCTCTGTCCTCATATGACATCACATGTCCTCTGTCACTCACATGTCCTCTGTCCTCTGTCACTCACATGCCCTCTGTCCTCTGTCACTCACATGTCCTCTGTCCTCACATGTCCTCTGTCACTCACATGTCCTCTGTCCTCATATGACATCACATGTCCTCTGTCACTCACATGTCCTCTGTCCTCATATGACATCACATGTCCTCTGTCACTCACATGTCCTCTGTCACTCACATGCCCTCTGTCCTCACATGTCCTCTGTCACTCACATGTCCTCTGTCCTCATATGACATCACATGTCCTCTGTCACTCACATGTCCTCTGTCACTCACATGCCCTCTGTCCTCACATGCCCTCTGTCCTCACATGTCCTCTGTCACTCACATGTCCTCTGTCACTCACATGTCCTCTGTCCTCATATGACATCACATGTCCTCTGTCACTCACATGTCCTCTGTCACTCACATGCCCTCTGTCCTCACATGCCCTCTGTCCTCACATGTCCTCTGTCACTCACATGTCCTCTGTCACTCACATGTCCTCTGTCCTCATATGACATCACATGTCCTCTGTCACTCACATGTCCTCTGTCCTCACATGTCCTCTGTCACTCACATGTCCTCTGTCCTCATATGACATCACATGTCCTCTGTCACTCACATGTCCTCTGTCACTCACATGCCCTCTGTCCTCACATGTCCTCTGTCCTCATATGACATCACATGTCCTCTGTCACTCACATGTCCTCTGTCACTCACATGTCCTCTGTCCTCACATGCCCTCTGTCACTCACATGTCCTCTGTCACTCACATGTCCTCTGTCCTCATATGACATCACATGTCCTCTGTCACTCACATGTCCTCTGTCACTCACATGTCCTCTGTCCTCACATGTCCTCTGTCACTCACATGTCCTCTGTCCTCACATGTCCTCTGTCCTCACATGTCCTCTGTCACTCACATGTCCTCTGTCCTCACATGTCCTCTGTCACTCACATGTCCTCTGTCCTCATATGACATCACATGTCCTCTGTCCTCACATGTCCTCTGTCACTCACATGTCCTCTGTCACTCACATGTCCTCTGTCCTCATATGACATCACATGTCCTCTGTCACTCACATGTCCTCTGTCACTCACATGTCCTCTGTCCTCACATGTCCTCTGTCCTCACATGTCCTCTGTCACTCACATGTCCTCTGTCACTCACATGTCCTCTGTCCTCATATGACATCACATGTCCTCTGTCCTCACATGTCCTCTGTCACTCACATGTCCTCTGTCCTCACATGTCCTCTGTCCTCACATGTCCTCTGTCACTCACATGTCCTCTGTCCTCACATGTCCTCTGTCACTCACATGTCCTCTGTCCTCACATGTCCTCTGTCCTCACATGTCCTCTGTCACTCACATGTCCTCTGTCCTCACATGTCCTCTGTCCTCATATGACATCACATGTCCTCTGTCCTCACTCACATGTGCTCTGTCCTCACTCACGTGTCCTGTCACTCACATGTCCTCTGTCCTCATATGACATCACATGTCCTCTGTCACTCACATGTCCTCTGTCACTCACATGTCCTCTGTCCTCACATTTCCTCTGTCCTCATATGACATCACATGTCCTCTGTCCTCACTCACATGTCCTCTGTCCTCACTCACATGTGCTCTGTCCTCACTCACGTGTCCTGTCACTCACATGCCCTCTGTCACTCACATGTCCTCTGTCACTCACATGTCCTCTGTCACTCACATGTCCTCTGTCCTCACTCACATGTCCTCTGTCCTCACATTTCCTCTGTCACTCACATGTCCTCTGTCCTCACTCACGTGTCCACTGTCCTCACATTTCCTCTGTCCTCATATGACATCACATGTCCTCTGTTCCACATGTCCTCTTTCCTTACATGTTCTCACATGTCCTCTTTCCTTACATGTCCTCTGTTCCACATGTCCTCTTTCCTTACATGTTCTCACATGTCCTCTTTCCTTACATGTCCTCTGTCCTCAGGCCGTGCTGGAGAGCAAGTGGCCGTCTACCAGTCAGGGAGGACGTCTCCGCTGGGCCAAGCTGAGGAACGTCCTGTTGGCTGTGGCTCAGTTCAGACGGCCAATCAAACGCCGTCAGAAGAGCGGATCAGTGGGGTCACGAGGTCAGGACATAAATATCTTCTTTCTGTACTTGTACTTTACTGGAGTATTTATACTTCTGCAACATCTCAGAGGTAAATATTATACTTTGTATTACATCTCAGAGGTAAATATTTAAACTGTATGCGTTACATTTCATTTAGCTGACGCTTTTATCCAAAGCGACTTACAATAAGTGAATTCAACCATGAGTACAACCTCAGAACAACAAGAATCAAGAAAGTAACATTTCTTTTAGAAACCCAAACTACAAAGTGCTATCAGTAAGAGCCATTTAAGTGCTACTAAAGTCCTACTACAGTGCTACTTTCCCTGTTCAAGGTGTCGTCACTAAGATGTGTTTTTAGTTTGTAGAGACTTCCTGTCCTGATGTCAATGGGGAGCTCGTTCCACCAATGAGGAGCCAGCACAGCAAACAGTCGTGATTTTGTTGAGTGTTTAGCTCGAAGTGAAGGAGCTACAAGCTGAAGAAGAAGAAGCCGAGAGAAGTGAACGAGCTGGGGTGTGAGGTTAGACCATGTCCTGGGTGTGAGGTTAGACCATGTCCTGGATGTGAGGTTAGACCATGTCCTGGGTGTGAGGTTAGACCATGTCCTGGGTGTGAGGTTAGACCATGTCCTGGATGTGAGGTTAGACCATGTCCTGGGTGTGAGGTTAGACCATGTCCTGGGTGTGAGGTTAGACCATGTCCTGGTGTGAGGTTAGACCATGTCCTGGGTGTGAGGTTAGACCATGTCCTGGTGTGAGGTTAGACCATGTCCTGGTGTGAGGTTAGACCATGTCCTGGATGTGAGGTTAGACCATGTCCTGGGTGTAAGGTTAGACCATGTCCTGGGTGTAAGGTTAGACCATGTCCTGGATGTGAGGTTAGACCATGTCCTGGATGTGAGGTTAGACCATGTCCTGGGTGTGAGGTTAGACCATGTCCTGGGTGTAAGGTTAGACCATGTCCTGGATGTGAGGTTAGACCATGTCCTGGGTGTAAGGTTAGACCATGTCCTGGGTGTGAGGTTAGACCATGTCCTGGGTGTGAGGTTAGACCATGTCCTGGTGTGAGGTTAGACCATGTCCTGGATGTGAGGTTAGACCATGTCCTGGATGTGAGGTTAGACCATGTCCTGGGTGTGAGGTTACACCATGTCATGGATGTACCCATGAACCTGGACCAGATCCTGTACTGCTTTATAAATGGGACGTATTCTCCTGATGTTGTGTATCATGGACCCACAGGATGTTGTGTATCATGGACCTACAGGGTGTTGTGTATCATGGACCTACAGGGTGTTGTGTATCATGGACCTACAGGATGTTGTGTATCATGGACCTACAGGGTGTTGTGTATCATGGACCTACAGGGTGTTGTGTATCATGGACCCACAGGATGTTGTGTATCATGGACCTACAGGGTGTTGTGTATCATGGACCCACAGGATGTTGTGTATCATGGACCTACAGGGTGTTGTGTATCATGGACCCACAGGATGTTGTGTATCATGGACCTACAGGATGTTGTGTATCATGGACCTACAGGGTGTTGTGTATCATGGACCTACAGGATGTTGTGTATCATGGACCTACAGGGTGTTGTGTATCATGGACCTACAGGGTGTTGTGTATCATGGACCTACAGGGTGTTGTGTATCATGGACCTACAGGATGTTGTGTATCATGGACCTACAGGGTGTTGTGTATTATGGACCTACAGGGTGTTGTGTAGCATGGACCCACAGGATGTTGTGTATCATGGACCTACAGGGTGTTGTGTATCATGGACCTACAGGGTGTTGTGTATCATGGACCCACAGGATGTTGTGTATCATGGACCTACAGGGTGTTGTGTATCATGGACCCACAGGATGTTGTGTATCATGGACCTACAGGGTGTTGTGTATCATGGACCTACAGGGTGTTGTGTATCATGGACCTACAGGATGTTGTGTATCATGGACCTACAGGATATTGTGCAGCATGAACCTACAGGGTGTTGTGTATCATGGACCTACAGGGTGTTGTGTATTATGGACCTACAGGGTGTTGTGCAGCATGAACCTACAGGGTGTTGTGTATCATGGACCTACAGGGTGTTGTGTATCATGGACCTACAGGGTGTTGTGTATCATGGACCTACAGGATGTTGTGTATCATGAACCTACAGGGTGTTGTGTATCATGGACCTACAGGGTGTTGTGTATCATGGACCTACAGGGTGTTGTGTATCATGGACCTACAGGGTGTTGTGTATTATGGACCTACAGGGTGTTGTGTATCATGGACCTACAGGGTGTTGTGTATCATGGACCTACAGGGTGTTGTGTATTATGGACCTACAGGGTGTTGTGTATCATGGACCTACAGGGTGTTGTGTATCATGGACCTACAGGGTGTTGTGTATCATGGACCTACAGGGTGTTGTGTATTATGGACCTACAGGGTGTTGTGCAGCATGAACCTACAGGGGGGCCGGGGCCAACACAGAGTTGTTGAAGATCGTGGGTGGGAGAGCCTTTCCCTGGAAGGAGAAGTAGTTCAGTCTAGTCAGGGTTGATTAGCACGAATCTCTGCCTGTCTGACTGACATCTCTCAGTGGATGTCTGACTGACATCTCTCAGTGGATGTCTGATTGACATCTCTCAGTGGATGTCTGATTGACATCTCTCAGTGGATGTCTGACCGACATCTCTCAGTGGATGTCTGACCGACATCTCTCAGTGGATGTCTGACTGACATCTCTCAGTGGATGTCCGCACACCAACTGAAAATTAACCCAGACAAGACTGAACTTCTATTCCTTCCAGGAAAAGGCTCTCCCACCCACGACCTGATTATTACGCTTTTATCCAAAGCAGCTTACAATAAGTGCATTAACCCATGAGCCCAAACTCAGAACAACAAGAATCAAACAAGTACACTTTCTTCAATAAAGTTAAACTACAAAGTGCCATCAGTAAGAGACATTTAAGTGCTACTATGGCGCTACCTTCAGAGAGGTGCCAATTAAAGGCAACACATCTTTAAGCAGCCTGGCTACAGTGCTAAAGAGAACCCTGGGGTTGTTCTTATTTTTCTCTATTACTGATAAGTAATAGGCTGCTCTGGCATTACGGAGAGCCTTTTTATATGTTTTAAGACTATCTCGCCAAACTAAGCGTGATTCTTCCAGATTGGTGGAACGCCATATGCTTTAAAGCTTTGGTGAAGTTTGCTTTAGGTCGCGGGTCTGAGGGTTCTACCAGGGAGCAAACCTCCTTTGCCTCACTGTCTTTTTCTTCAGAGGGGCTATCAAGTCTAGTGTCATTCTCAGTGAGCCTGTAGCACTATCGACAAGATGATCAATCTGGGACGGACTAAAGTTAGCACAGGAGTCCTCCGTCACATTGAGACGTGGTATTGAATCAAATGCAGAAGGAATCACTTCTTTAAATTTAGCTACAGCACTGTCAGTTAGACATCTGGTGTAGAAACTTTTGACTAACAGTGTATACTCCGGGAGTATGACAGAAGAGGGTTCTGTGGAAAGTCCTCCAAATGCTCCTTAAGATATGATGGTGCATCACCAATCAAGGTGTTGTAGGTTCTCACATTATTCTGGAAAACTTTACAATTTTAGAAGGGAAAATGTGTAGGAATCCTCAATAAACAAGGACATGAATGACATCATAATCCAGTTTATTCTGTTCTTCTTTAAAAGAAGCGACGATGGACCCCGACCAGAGGCCCCTCCCCCACTTGACTCTGATTCGTCAATCCAGTTGGAGTGTTATGTCCGAGAGCTGTAGTCATGAGTCTCTGACGGGCTCGCTGTTGAAGAGCAGCAGTCTGAGCAGCATGAAGACGCCGACAGACAGTAAGAGACCGTGAACCGGTTTATGGTCAGTGTTAGGGTTATCTAATCTAATATCCAGGGTCAGTGTTATCTAATCTCATATCCAGGGTCAGTGTTATCTAATCTCATATCCAGGGTCAGTGTTATCATGTTTTAAACTAGTGGATGGAAAACTTTTCTCCTGTGTTATGAAGGTTGTTATGGAGATTTTTATTCATATATCACTCACTGCCTGATTCAAACATTTTATTTCTAAAATCATAGTGAAAATGGATTTTTGAATGTTGATTGACAGTTTCTTTCTGATTTATGGAGTCATACAAAGACAGATTCACCATTACCTCTGTAAAAACCTTTAACTTACAAGGTTTTTTAAAAATGTATCCAATGTTCAGAGTTCTCCTTTAGAAATAAGTTTAATAAGATAATACCTCCCAGGCGTATTTAAACAGATCATGTGACAGGATGTCACCTTTCCTCTTTTGCTGATTGACAGCTCTTTTCTCTCCTGTTTCCATTGTAAATGGTCTGTTTTGGGGGTTTTGGATTCTGTTTTAATGTCTGTGTCCTCTCCGTCCCTCAGAGGTGAAGCTCTGCACGAAGACCATCCTCCGTAATGCAGGGACCAATGGTTGCGGTGACTCCGTCTCCTGTAAGCCTCCGATGGGACACAGGGACACCTCCAACACGCCTGCGGCACCCCCCGGTGGCCTCCTGGTCCGGCGGAGTCAGGTCTGCCTCTCCACCTTCTACAAAGACTGTGCAGAATCTGCCGACTCTGAGCCGGACTGCAGCTGCCAGCCGGCAGAAAGAGGCGGCAGGTCAGTGAAAACTGGAAATAACTTGTATTAACTTTCCATGGATTTCAGTTCAGTTTATTTTGTATAGCCCCATATCACAAATTTGCCTCAGAGGTCTTTACAATCTGTACACATACGACATCCCTGACCTTTGACCTCACATCGGATCAGGAAAAACTCCCCAAAAAAAACCTTTGACAGGGAAAAAAGTGAAGAAACCTTCAGGAGAGCAACAGAGGAGGATCCCTCTCCCCGGATGGACAGATGAATAGATGTCATGTGACCAGATGAACAGAGTTACAGAGTTACATAAACACATTACATGAATATGACAGAATGTATGAATGGAACTCCAATCCATGAAACAGAAGGAGGTAGAGAGGAGGGGGGGCGGGGCATCAGCAGGGCCAATGGGAGGCCGGTTCACCAGGTATCAGACACCTCCAGGTCCAATGGACCCTATGAGACGTGAAGTCACAACAACTCCGGGGAGGAAGCAGAGTTAATAAGGTGCAATGGAGAGATGTAAATTCATCCATAAGGAGAGAGAGAAGAGGAGATAGGTGCTCAGTGTATCCTAAAACATCCCCAGCAGCCTATAAGCCTATAGCAGCATATCAAGGGGCTGGACCAGGGCAAACCTGATAGATCCTTCTTTCGTTAATATTTATAGCCTTGGATTAATAACTTATCTGTTTCAGATGTTTGAAGGCCCCCCAAATCATTTGTAGTGTGCTTTGAAAGGTGCAGTTTATTCCTGTCCTGGAAAAAACAGATTATTTTCCTTTCATGTCCTCCACTGATGCAAGAAAGTGTTGAGAATAGATTGAAACTTCATGTCATATTTATGTTAAAAGAGCTGTTTAAAATACTCCACACAAGCACTACGTCCTGTAACCATGGCACTGCTTGAGTCCATCTGTTGACCTTTGACCTTCAGACCTGCAGGGACACGAGACTCTGCTGGCAGGAATAAAGCCGTGGACGAGAACTACAACAACGTCTCATCCCCTCCCCGAGGAGGTCTGGCAGGAAAGCTCCAGCAGCTTCTCACTCCGACGAGACACAGAGTGTCTGTTCGACGAGCCGCCAGCGTGGATGACCGGAGACCAGGAGGAGGGGCAGGACGAAGGGTGTCTGAACCGAGGCAGTCCAGGAAAGCTCAAGTGGCTGAAACGTTGCTGAAAGCCAAGGAGAGGCTGGTCAGCGCTACCTCAGAGGTTTGACTGCTACGTGTTGTCTTTACTTTCATTTACCCTCAACTGTGACATATGGATTTCTATGTTCAAGGAAAAACATGTTTGGTTACAAACGGGATTCACACAATTCAATTTTACTTCAATTCTTTCGCTCACAATTTGAGTTAGAATTAATTCAAATGAGAAATTGGAAGGAGTCCTTAGTTGATTGTTGGCCAAACCATTCATTGTGTCTGCAGTCCAGTAAAATAGAAGAAGATGTACAGGTTGATTGGTCTCTAGATGAAGATGTCCTACAGGTTAATTGGTCTCTAGATAAAGACGTGCAGGTTGATTTGTCTCCAGATGAAGACGTACAGGTTGATTGGTCTCTAGATAAAGACGTGCAGGTTGATTTGTCTCTAGATGAAGACGTACAGGTTGATTGGTCTCTAGATGATGACTTACAGCTTGATTGGTCTCTAGATGAAGACGTACAGGTTGATTGGTCTCTAGATGATGACGTCCAGGTTGATTAGTCTCTAGTTGATGACGTCCAGGTTGATTGGTCTCTAGATGAAGATGTACCGGTTGATTTGTCTCTAGCTGAAGACGTACAGGTTGATTGGTCTCTAGATGAAGACATACAGGTTGATTGGTCTCTAGATGAAGATGTACCGGTTGATTTGTCTCTAGCTGAAGACATACAGGTTGATTGGTCTCTAGTTGATGATGTACAGGTTGATTGGTCTCTAGATGATTAAGTACAGGTTGATTTGTCTCTAGCTGAAGACATACAGGTTGATTTGTCTCTAGATGAAGATGTACCGGTTGATTGGTCTCTAGATGAAGACGTACAGGTTGATTGGTCTCTAGATGAAGACGTACAGGTTGATTGGTCTCTAGATGAAGACGTACAGGTTGATTGGTCTCTAGATGAAGATGTACAGTTTGATTGGTCTGTAGATGAAGACGTACAGGTTGATTGGTCTCTAGATGAAGATGTACAGTTTGATTGGTCTCTAGATGAAGACTTACAGGTTGATTGGTCTCTAGATGATGATGTACCGGTTGATTGGTCTCTAGATGAAGATGTACAGTTTGATTGGTCTCTAGATGATGATGTACAGTTTGATTGGTCTCTAGATGAAGATGTACAGTTTGATTGGTCTCTAGATGAAGATGTACAGTTTGATTGGTCTCTAGATGAAGACGTACAGGTTGATTGGTCTCTAGATGAAGACGTACAGGTTGATTGGTCTCTAGATGATGATGTACCGGTTGATTGGTCTCTAGATGATGATGTACCGGTTGATTGGTCTCTAGATGAAGATGTACAGTTTGATTGGTCTCTAGATGATGATGATGTACAGGTTGATTGGTCTCTAGCTGAAGACGTACAGGTTGATTGCTCTCTAGATGATGATGTAAAGTTTGATTGGTCTCTAGATGAAGATGTACAGTTTGATTGGTCTGTAGATGAAGACGTACAGGTTGATTGGTCTCTAGATGATGATGTACCGGTTGATTGCTCTCTAGATGATGACGTACAGTTTGATTGGTCTCTAGAGGATGATGATGTACAGGTTGATTGGTCTCTAGATGAAGACGTACAGGTTGATTGGTCTCTAGATGAAGATGTACAGTTTGATTGGTCTCTAGAGGATGATGATGTACAGGTTGATTGGTCTCTAGATGAAGACGTACAGGTTGATTGGTCTCTAGATGAAGATGTACAGTTTGATTGGTCTCTAGAGGATGATGATGTACAGGTTGATTGGTCTCTAGATGATGACGTACAGTTTGATTGGTCTCTAGAGGATGATGATGTACAGGTTGATTGGTCTCTAGATGAAGACGTACAGGTTGATTGGTCTCTAGATGATGATGTACCGGTTGATTGCTCTCTAGATGATGATGTACAGTTTGATTGGTCTCTAGAGGATGATGATGTACAGGTTGATTGGTCTCTAGATGAAGACGTACAGGTTGATTGGTCTCTAGATGAAGATGTACAGTTTGATTGGTCTCTAGATGAAGATGTACAGTTTGATTGGTCTCTAGATGAAGACGTACAGGTTGATTGGTCTCTAGATGATGATGTACCGGTTGATTGGTCTCTAGATGAAGACGTACAGGTTGATTGGTCTCTAGATGATGATGTACCGGTTGATTGGTCTCTAGATGATGATGTACCGGTTGATTGGTCTCTAGATGAAGATGTACCGGTTGATTGGTCTCTAGATGAAGATGTACAGTTTGATTGGTCTCTAGATGATGATGATGTACAGGTTGATTTGTCTCTAGCTGAAGACGTACAGGTTGATTGCTCTCTAGATGATGATGTACCGGTTGATTGCTCTCTAGATGATGATGTACAGTTTGATTGGTCTCTAGAGGATGATGATGTACAGGTTGATTGGTCTCTAGATGAAGACGTACAGGTTGATTGGTCTCTAGATGATGATGTACCGGTTGATTGCTCTCTAGATGATGATGTACAGTTTGATTGGTCTCTAGAGGATGATGATGTACAGGTTGATTGGTCTCTAGATGAAGACGTACAGGTTGATTGGTCTCTAGATGAAGATGTACAGATTGATTGGTCTGTAGATGAAGACGTACAGGTTGATTGGTCTCTAGATGATGATGTACAGGTTGATTGGTCTCTAGATGATTAAATACAGGTTGATTGGTCTCTAGCTGAAGACATACAGGTTGATTGGTCTCTAGATGAAGACGTACAGGTTGATTGGTCTCTAGATGATGATGTACCGGTTGATTGCTCTCTAGATGATGATGTACAGTTTGATTGGTCTCTAGAGGATGATGATGTACAGGTTGATTGGTCTCTAGATGAAGACGTACAGGTTGATTGGTCTCTAGATGAAGATGTACAGATTGATTGGTCTGTAGATGAAGACGTACAGGTTGATTGGTCTCTAGATGATTAAATACAGGTTGATTGGTCTCTAGCTGAAGACATACAGGTTGATTGGTCTCTAGATGAAGACGTACAGGTTGATTGGTCTCTAGATGATGACGTCCAGGTTGATTGGTCTCTAGATGATAATGTACAGGTTGATTGGTCTCTAGATGAAGATGTACAGGTTGATTGGTCTCTAGATGATAATGTACAGGTTGATTGGTCTCTAGATGAAGATGTACCGGTTGATTGGTCTCTAGATGAAGACGTACAGGTTGATTGGTCTTGAGATGAAGACGTACAGGTTGATTGGTCTCTAGATGAAGATGTACAGATTGATTGGTCTCTAGATGATGATGATGTACAGGTTGATTGGTCTCTAGATGAAGATATACAGGTTGATTGGTCTCTAGATGATGATGTACCGGTTGATTGCTCTCTAGATGATGATGTACAGTTTGATTGGTCTCTAGAGGATGATGATGTGCAGGTTGATTGGTCTCTAGATGAAGACGTACAGGTTGATTGGTCTCTAGATGAAGATGTACAGTTTGATTGGTCTCTAGATGAAGACGTACAGATTGATTGGTCTCTCTTGAAGCATCAGAGAAGAACTGTGATTTTTATCTGACCTCTAAAGTTTGCTAAACTGAATCATGTTGTCCCCTACTGTCCAACAAGTGTTGACAGTTATTGGCTTCATAATCTCAATCCATGTCATCTTCTCTCAGAGTTCGTTGTCTGTAGGAAGTGACCTTGACTTGACGGACACACCCTATCCAGGCTTTCCTCTGCGACAGTCCTGGGACGCCAACCAAGAGGGAACGGGGCTGGAGGTAAATTGGTCACTGTCAGGAAATGACTCCAGCAGTTCGTAAAGGTTTTATTGAGCCCTGGATAGATTTGTTGTTTCCAGTCAAGCTACTTTACCTCATTTTATACAATTACTACTATTTTACTTTCTACTTCACTTCATTTATCTGACAGCTTTAGAAAATAAATCAAATGCTCTGATAGAAAAAATTGTAAAATGAAATTCAGGCCGAGTGAAATGATTGGACGGTATTACGCCATTGTTTCTGACCATGTAGCATGAGTACTTCTGAATACTTCCTCCTTCTGTGTGTCCAGGTGTTGATGTCCAGCTGCTCTCTGTGTCGCAGCTGTAACTCGTTGGTTTATGACGAGGAGATTATGGCCGGATGGACGTCGGACGACTCCAACCTGAACTCGTCCTGCCCGTTCTGCTATGCATCCTTCGTCCCCTTCCTGAATGCTGAGATCTGTGACCTGGGACCTGTTGGCAGGTACAGACTCTAACCTGTGAACCAGTTCTGTCACTACACCCTCAGGTGTTGATGCTTTGTGACAAAGGGACACACTTTCAGTTTGCCTTCACGTTTCCAGGGTTCAGTCGGTGAATCCCAGTGGTGGAAAGTCTCTTTTTACGGTACGGTAAAGTACGGTGCTTGAGTACAGATTTTAAGTTCTTGTACTTTACTAAAGGATTGCAATGTCAAGCGACTTTATACTTCTACTTTACTACATGTCAGAATTAAATCTAGATAGCTGTAGTTCAATTCAGTTCATTTTGTATAGTCCAAAATTACAAATTTGTATATACGACATCCCTGACCCAGGACCTCACATCGGATCAGGAAAAACTCCCAACTCCTTTCAGGGTAAAAAAGGTAGGATCCCTCTCCCCGGATGGACAGAAACAATAGATGTCATGTGACCAGATGAACAGAGTTACAGAGTTAAACACAGTGAACACACAATACTGATAGTCATTATTATTATATATATTATACTTCTTAGTATGCTGGATTCTGAGTACATCTTCCACTAAGGATGAATCCTAATAACTGACTTCCTCTGCAGTGCCACCATCATGTCAAATGTTCCCTGTAATGGAGGTCATTAGTTAGTAGCAGTTAATGGTAGTAAGTCATAGTAGTTTGTAGTAATACAAAGTGTGTCAATAAAACCCCTCCAGAGAGGGTCTAAAGAAAGGACTGTTGGTTATGTAAAACTAAATCATTTGTAGCTCAATCAGATACGTCACTCCATTTTAGTCTTCTTCTTTGTCCTCTTCTGTGAGTGTGGAGCGCACCAACTGGAACGTGGAGGATGAGGTGGAGAGCGCTGTGAGGCCCCCCAGTGGTCAGGAGGCCTCCCTGCGAAACCCGTGTAACGGTCTGAGTGAAGACTCGAGCTCCGAGACCAGCAGCTACTCAGAGAACAGCAGAACCACCACGGTAACGTGCACTTTAAATGTGTCCCTCCGTCCTCTCGTCTGCATACTTCCCGTCCCGCTGACAGTCTTGAACCCACCCTCAGGCTTCCTCTGTGGGCGGCGCCCCCCAGGTGACAGTGGCCTACCTGAGCCCTCTGGTCCTGAGGAAGGAGCTGGAGAGTCTGCTTGAGAACGAGGGCGAGGCGGTCCTGGCCCAGCCTCAGTTCCTGGAAAACCACTCCATCATCTTCTGGAACCTGGTGTGGTACTTCCAGCGCCTCGGTCTGCCCAGTAACCTGCTTCAGCTGGTCAGGGCCTCCCCACTGGTCAGCCAGTTCACACAGGTAGCACGTAGTCAGATGTGGTGGTCCATAGAGGACAGTTAACCTTTTCCTTTGGTATTGGACCAACAGCCAGTCAGAGTTTTCACAACAAAAAACTGCTCAAAAGCTAAAATCACAATTAAAATACAAACAATAAACATTTGCTTCAAATTTAAAAGACCAACATTCATTAAATGGCAATTTGTTATTTTAATTAACATGCCAGAATATAAGAAATCTGGATGTTCCTCAACAGAAATCCTAGTTTGAATAAAGTCAGCTAAGTGGAGGTGACCGTGAAGCCGACAACACCGTTTCTCTCCTTGTGTGTGTTTCCCAGTTGGAGAACTCGGCAGTAAGGGTGAGGCTCCTCTGGGACACTCTGTCCCCCGACACAGACCAGTGGCCCCCCCTCTACATCCTCTGGAGGATCCACAGTAAGACAAAGACTCAGGAACAAGAACGGAACTCTTTCCAATTTGTTTAACTCTTTCATGAGATTCCACCTGCCTCCTCCTCCCACCAGGCGGCGTCCCGATGAGGAGCTACAGCTGGCGTAGACACAACCACCCGTTCACGCTGTCCTTCCTGGAGGAGGTGCTGCGCTGGGTCGGCATGAACGAGGTGCACAAAGCTATCGCCCTCTTCCTGGATACGCTGGCCAAACAGCCGGGCTCCGCCTGGACTCAGAGGTGTGGCTTCATACTGGGGTTACACTGGGGTTGTACTGGGTTTAAACTGGGTTTAAGATGGGTTCATACTGGGTTACACTGGGGTTACACTGGGTTTACACTTGGGTTAGACTGGGGTTGCACTGGGTTTACGCTGGGGTTATACTGGGGTTATACTGGGTTCATACTGGGGTTAAACTGGGGTTGTACTGGGCTTACACTGGGGTGACACTGGGTTTAAACTGGGTTCATACTGGGGCTACACTGGGGTTGTACTGGGTTTAAACTGGGTTTAAGATGGGTTTATACTGGGGTTACACTGGGGTTACACTGGGGTGACACTGGGGTTACACTGGGGTTACACTGGGGTTGCACTGGGTTTACGCTGGGGTTGTGCTGGGGTTATACTGGGGTGACACTGGGTTTAAACTGGGTTCATACTGGGGCTACACTGTGGTTGTACTGGGGTGACACTGGGTTCATACTGGGGTTACACTTGGGTTAGACTGGGGTTACACTTGGGTTAGACTAGGTTCATACTGGGTTTACACTTGGGTTAGACTGGGTTTACACTTGGGTTAGACTGGGGTTACACTTGGGTTAGACTAGGTTCATACTGGGTTTACACTTGGGTTAGACTGGGGTTACACTTGGGTTGGACTGGGTTTACACTTGAGTTGGACTGGGGTTACACTGGGTTAGACTGGGTTTACACTTGGGTTGGACTGGGGTTACACTGGGTTTACACTTGGGTTAGACTGGGTTTACACTTGGGTTGGACTGGGGTTACACTGGGTTTACACTTGGGTTAGACTGGGTTTACACTTGGGTTGGACTGGGGTTACACTGGGTTTACACTTGGGTTAGACTGGGTTTACACTTGGGTTGGACTGGGGTTACACTGGGTTTACACTTGGGTTACACTGGGTTTACACTTGGGTTGGACTGGGGTTACACTGGGGTTACACTTGGGTTAGACTGGGTTTACACTTGGGTTGGACTGGGGTTACACTGGGTTTACACTTGGGTTACACTGGGGTTACACTTGGGTTGGACTGGGGTTACACTGGGGTTACACTTGGGTTAGACTAGGTTCATACTGGGGTTACACTGGGTTGGACTGGGGTTACACTGGGTTAGACTGGGGTTACACTGACATTCCACCACTGTACGGTTTCCAATGGGGTCAGTTTTTGAATAAGAGTAAATATAGGTAATAAGTCTACGTTCTTATGCAGTGAAGTGACATTACATGGCATGTTATTAATTCTTTGTTTGTGGCTGTTTTGTGTTTGACAGGAGTTTGTACAGAGAGTTCCTCTTCCTCACACTGGCAGCTATGGGCAAAGACCACGTTGGTAAGACTGACTGACTCGCACCTCTTACTGACTGCTTTCTGTCACTGAAGATGTCCTAACCTGTTTCGTGTGTCAGCACACTCAGCGATTAATCGAGATGTGCCAGATTTCTACCATTTTACTTCGGTAGAAGTTTAAGGCTCTATTTTTGCTCCACCTCCATCTCCAACCTATTTCTTTTGGTCAAAATCAACGCTGACATCATCATGGATGAAATTATCAGTGTGCAAATCACAAACAAATTAATAATTCTCACTGAAGAAATTATAAAAACGTAACCTAACCTTGACTCATTTGCCAAGAAATCCCCAATTCTCATCCCATCCTTGCAGTATCAGGGGTTAGGAGACCTGCAGTATCAGGGGTTAGGAGACCTGCAGCATCAGGGGTTAGGAGACCTGCAGCATCAGGGGTTAGGAGACCTGCAGCATCAGGGGTTAGGAGACCTGCGGTATCAGGGGTTAGGAGACCTGCAGCATCAGGGGTTAGGAGACCTGCAGCATCAGGGGTTAGGAGACCTGCAGCATCAGGGGTTAGGAGACCTGCGGTATCAGGGGTTAGGAGACCTGCAGCATCAGGGGTTAGGAGACTTGCAGCATCAGGGGTTAGGAGACCTGCAGCATCAGGGGTTAGGAGACCTGCAGCATCAGGGGTTAAGAGTCCTTCAGCATCAGGGGTTAGGAGACCTGCAGTATCAGGGGTTAGGAGACCTGCAGCATCAGGGGTTAGGAGACCTGCGGCATCAGGGGTTAGGAGACCTGCAGCATCAGGGGTTAGGAGACCTGCAGCATCAGGGGTTAGGAGACCTGCGGTATCAGGGGTTAGGAGACCTGCAGCATCAGGGGTTAGGAGACCTGCAGCATCAGGGGTTAGGAGACCTGCGGTATCAGGGGTTAGGAGACCTGCAGCATCAGGGGTTAGGAGACCTGCAGCATCAGGGGTTAGGAGACCTGCAGCATCAGGGGTTAGGAGACCTGCGGTATCAGGGGTTAGGAGACCTGCAGCATCAGGGGTTAGGAGACTTGCAGCATCAGGGGTTAGGAGACCTGCAGCATCAGGGGTTAGGAGACCTGCAGCATCAGGGGTTAAGAGTCCTTCAGCATCAGGGGTTAGGAGACCTGCAGTATCAGGGGTTAAGAGACCTGCAGCATCAGGGTTAGGAGACCTGCAGCATCAGGGGTTAGGAGACCTGCAGTATCAGGGGTTAGGAGACCTGCAGTATCAGGGGTTAAGAGACCTGCAGCATCAGGGTTAGGAGACCTGCAGCATCAGGGGTTAGGAGACCTGCAGCATCAGGGGTTAGGAGACCTGCAGCATCAGGGGTTAGGAGTCCTGCAGCATCAGGGGTTAGGAGACCTGCGGCATCAGGGGTTAGGAGTCATGTAGCATCAGGAGTTAGGAGTCATGTAGCATCAGGAGTTAGGAGTCCTTCAGCATCAGGGGTTAAGAGACCTGCGGCATCAGGGGTTAGGAGACCTGCGGCATCAGGGGTTAGGAGTCATGTAGCATCAGGGGTTAGGAGACCTGCAGCATCAGGGGTTGAGAGTCCTGCAGCATCAGGAGTTAGGAGTCCTTCAGCATCAGGGGTTAGGAGTCATGTAGCATCAGGAGTTAGGAGTCCTTCAGCATCAGGGGTTAAGAGTCCTGCAGCATCAGGGGTTAAGAGTCCTGCGGCATCAGGGGTTAAGAGTCCTGCGGCATCAGGGGTTAGGAGACCTGCAGCATCAGGGATTAGGAGTCCTGCAGCATCAGGGGTTGAGAGTCCTGCGGCATCAGGGGTTAGGAGACCTGCAGCATCAGGGATTAGGAGTCCTGCAGCATCAGGGGTTGAGAGTCCTGCGGCATCAGGGGTTAGGAGACCTGCAGCATCAGGGGTTAGGAGACCTGCAGCATCAGGGGTTAGGAGTCCTGCAGCATCAGGGGTTAAGAGTCCTGCAGCATCAGGGGTTAAGAGTCCTGCAGCATCAGGGGTTAAGAGTCCTGCAGCATCAGGGGTTAGGAGACCTGCAGCATCAGGCGTTAGGAGACCTGCGGCATCAGGGGTTAGGAGACCTGTGGCATCAGGGGTTAAGAGTCCTTCGGCATCAGGGGTTAGGAGACCTGCAGCATCAGGGGTTAGGAGACCTGCAGCATCAGGGGTTAGGAGACCTGCAGCATCAGGGGTTAGGAGACCTGCGGTATCAGGGGTTAGGAGACCTGCAGCATCAGGGGTTAGGAGACCTGCGGTATCAGGGGTTAGGAGACCTGCAGCATCAGGGGTTAGGAGACCTGCGGGATCAGGGGTTAGGAGACCTGCAGCATCAGGGGTTAGGAGACTTGCAGCATCAGGGGTTAGGAGACCTGCAGCATCAGGGGTTAGGAGACCTGCAGCATCAGGGGTTAAGAGTCCTTCAGCATCAGGGGTTAGGAGACCTGCAGTATCAGGGGTTAAGAGACCTGCAGCATCAGGGTTAGGAGACCTGCAGCATCAGGGGTTAGGAGACCTGCAGTATCAGGGGTTAGGAGACCTGCAGTATCAGGGGTTAAGAGACCTGCAGCATCAGGGTTAGGAGACCTGCAGCATCAGGGGTTAGGAGACCTGCAGCATCAGGGGTTAAGAGTCCTTCGGCATCAGGGGTTAGGAGACCTGCAGCATCAGGGGTTAGGAGACCTGCAGCATCAGGGGTTAGGAGACCCGCGGCATCAGGGGTTAGGAGACCTGCGGCATCAGGGGTTGAGAGTCCTGCAGCATCAGGGGTTGAGAGTCCTGCAGCATCAGGGGTTGAGTGTCCTACGGCATCAGGGGTTAGGAGACCTGCGGCATCAGGGGTTAGGAGACCTGCGGCATCAGGGGTTGAGAGTCCTGCAGCATCAGGGGTTGAGAGTCCTGCAGCATCAGGGGTTGAGTGTCCTACGGCATCAGGGGTTAGGAGACCTGCGGCATCAGGGGTTAGGAGACCTGCAGCATCAGGGGTTGAGAGTCCTGCAGCATCAGGGGTTAGGAGACCTGCAGCATCAGGGGTTAGGAGACCTGCAGCATCAGGGGTTAGGAGACTTGCAGCATCAGGGGTTAGGAGACCTGCAGCATCAGGGGTTAGGAGACCTGCAGCATCAGGGGTTAAGAGTCCTTCAGCATCAGGGGTTAGGAGACCTGCAGTATCAGGGGTTAAGAGACCTGCAGCATCAGGGTTAGGAGACCTGCAGCATCAGGGGTTAGGAGACCTGCAGCATCAGGGGTTAGGAGACCTGCAGTATCAGGGGTTAGGAGACCTGCAGTATCAGGGGTTAAGAGACCTGCAGCATCAGGGTTAGGAGACCTGCAGCATCAGGGGTTAGGAGACCTGCAGCATCAGGGGTTAGGAGACCTGCAGCATCAGGGGTTAGGAGACCTGCAGCATCAGGGGTTAGGAGTCCTGCAGCATCAGGGGTTAGGAGACCTGCGGCATCAGGGGTTAGGAGTCATGTAGCATCAGGAGTTAGGAGTCCTTCAGCATCAGGGGTTAAGAGTCCTGCAGCATCAGGAGTTAGGAGTCCTTCAGCATCAGGGGTTAAGAGTCCTGCAGCATCAGGGGTTAGGAGACCTGCAGCATCAGGGGTTAGGAGTCATGTAGCATCAGGAGTTAGGAGTCATGTAGCATCAGGAGTTAGGAGTCCTTCAGCATCAGGGGTTAAGAGACCTGCGGCATCAGGGGTTAGGAGACCTGCGGCATCAGGGGTTAGGAGTCATGTAGCATCAGGGGTTAGGAGACCTGCAGCATCAGGGGTTGAGAGTCCTGCAGCATCAGGAGTTAGGAGTCCTTCAGCATCAGGGGTTAGGAGTCATGTAGCATCAGGAGTTAGGAGTCCTTCAGCATCAGGGGTTAAGAGTCCTGCAGCATCAGGGGTTAAGAGTCCTGCGGCATCAGGGGTTAAGAGTCCTGCGGCATCAGGGGTTAGGAGACCTGCAGCATCAGGGATTAGGAGTCCTGCAGCATCAGGGGTTAAGAGTCCTGCGGCATCAGGGGTTAGGAGACCTGCAGCATCAGGGGTTAGGAGACCTGCAGCATCAGGGGTTAGGAGTCCTGCAGCATCAGGGGTTAAGAGTCCTGCAGCATCAGGGGTTAAGAGTCCTGCAGCATCAGGGGTTAGGAGACCTGCGGCATCAGGCGTTAGGAGACCTGCGGCATCAGGGGTTAGGAGACCTGTGGCATCAGTGGTTAAGAGTCCTTCGGCATCAGGGGTTAGGAGACCTGCAGCATCAGGGGTTAGGAGACCTGCAGCATCAGGGGTTAGGAGACCTGCAGCATCAGGGGTTAGGAGACCTGCGGTATCAGGGGTTAGGAGACCTGCAGCATCAGGGGTTAGGAGACCTGCAGCATCAGGGGTTAGGAGACCTGCGGTATCAGGGGTTAAGAGACCTGCAGCATCAGGGTTAGGAGACCTGCAGCATCAGGGGTTAGGAGACCTGCAGCATCAGGGGTTAAGAGTCCTTCGGCATCAGGGGTTAGGAGACCTGCAGCATCAGGGGTTAGGAGACCTGCAGCATCAGGGGTTAGGAGACCCGCGGCATCAGGGGTTAGGAGACCTGCGGCATCAGGGGTTGAGAGTCCTGCAGCATCAGGGGTTGAGAGTCCTGCAGCATCAGGGGTTGAGTGTCCTACGGCATCAGGGGTTAGGAGACCTGCGGCATCAGGGGTTAGGAGACCTGCAGCATCAGGGGTTGAGAGTCCTGCAGCATCAGGGGTTGAGAGTCCTGCGGCATCAGGGGTTAGGAGACCTGCGGCATCAGGGGTTAGGAGACCTGCAGCATCAGGGGTTGAGAGTCCTGCAGCATCAGGGGTTGAGAGTCCTGCGGCATCAGGGGTTAAGAGTCCTTCAGCATCAGGGGTTAGGAGACCTGCGGCATCAGGGGTTAGGAGACCTGCAGCATCAGGGGTTGAGAGTCCTGCAGCATCAGGGGTTGAGAGTCCTGCAGCATCAGGGGTTAGGAGTCCTGCAGCATCAGGGGTTAGGAGACCTGCGGCATCAGAGGTTAAAAGTCCATCACCGGCATCAAGTGAGCTAGTGAAAGAGACTTTGTGGAACATAGTGAGCAGCAACATGTTGGTTTATGAGGAATGAATTAATGTTCTTGTTCAACTTGATGAAGCTCTTTATAGGTAGTGAGTGTGAAGCAGCCGGTGTGTTTGTTCTCATATTAACGTGGCGGGTCTGGACGTGACCTGGACGTGAGTCCTCAGGGTTGTTTCAGGACAAACATCCAGGATAACGCAGGTTCCGGTGCCAGATGCTACTACACTGAAGGTCCTGTTTCAAACATGACTCTGCTGTGTGATTGACACAAATGATAGTGAACAACATCAGAACCAAATAACCCTTTCCTCTTCCTCCTGCAGCTGCATTCGATAAGAAGTACAAGGCGGCGTACTCTCGGCTCAGTGGCACTCTGGGTCGAGAGGAGCTCCGTAGGAAGCGAGCTCAGCCTCCCAGCCCCAAAGCCATCGACTGCAGACGCAGCTTCCACCCGCCGCTCGAGTGCTGACTATCTGGAAACATAAGGTCCAGCAGCGTTCATCCCTTTGAGGGGGAGGAGGAACCCTAACTCCCCGCTGCCTTCGCCTGCTTGATTCCTCACCTCTCCGCTGCCTCCTGGTGGATGTCGGAGTGTTGCGCTCCTTCCTGTCCTTTGTAGCTCTGTTTGCCTCGTCGATGTGAATCCAGCGCCCTTCATCTTCATCATCTTGAAAGTTGATGCGGCTGCAGCAGGCGGAGCTAATCTGGACTGAAATGCATTCTGAGCCAAGAACTATGCATCATCTGAAGGAAAGGAGGTTGATGCATGTCCAGAAGAATCTGCTGAGTCGCTGTGAACTTTGTGTTTTTCCCTGTTTGTTAAAAATCCAGATCGGAGAGAGTTTTAACCACAGTAGTTGTATGATGTCAGATATACTGTCAGCAGTGTGACCAAGGATTACAGTTAGGATTTTATTTAGAAAAAAGGTGGTAGAAGGATTGAAGAGGCAGAGTCGAGATCGATGAAACTCGATTTAAAACGAAGCCGCAAACCTCAAAAAGACTTAAAAGTCTGTCTCTCTGTGAGTGTTTGTCTGGCTGAAGGTTTGTTACAGGAAGTGGGGTCAGAAACAAATCACCAAACAACAAGCTGTGACTTTCATCCCTTAACCATCTCTTTTTGTTGAGAATGTCGACATGAAGCTACTGAGAGAGAAGAGCTGGATCCCTCCCAACAGAATAAAGAGGACTGTTTTAATATACAGCTCCAACAGAGTTTAGAGGTTTTGAAACTGAACGGATGTCATTATCGTCCCTCAAAGCGGACAAGAAGCTCATACGGCTTCTTCCGGAACACAGACTGACAGATTCACTAATGTCTCAGTTTAAAGGACGTTGGTCAGTTGGTCCGACCAACACTCAGTATCTCTGTAGAATCTCTTCAAGCTTCTTCCAACCTTGTTTAGCTTTTTCCCATTAAACGTTTTTGATTGTTTAATGAAAATGTCTCAATGAAAAGATGAGAAGAAACTTTAATGATCAGTAAAGAAGTAGTTCCCAGATGAAAGTGAGCAGTAAATATAGGGCTGTCCTTCGCTGACTCAGCATTTAGTCAATTCATTGATTTAGATTGGTAAAACTCTATTATTATATATCCACATTTTAAACCTTACGTTTATCAGAAGTCTTTTAGAAAGAAATATCGAAAACAACTAAAGAAGTCTGAGTGGATCTAAGAGTCGGAGGCAGCCCTGGTTAAATACACTCTTTTGATCAGCTTTGTTAAGCTTTTCATCGAAGAAAGAAAGCGTCCTACTTGGAGGTCACATGACACCTGAGGAGGTCTATTTACTGATGAAGCCCATGAGATGCAGCTGAAACCCCTGAAGACCCAGCAAGTGGAGCTTTGAGCTCAGATTAATCTAAAAAATGTACATTCATCGTATCCAGACATTTTGGTTGAGCTTCACCACGAGACCTGAACCGGGGCCGCGATACCATGTGATGCGAATCCTCAGATATCGTTTCCATTCTACGTGTCCCGTCACAATAAAACCTTCCAGGGCCATTAAACGTGGTTATAATGCCGTATGACTAATGAGCTGATAGAATTGTACGTTAGTTCTGTTCCCGACATTGTAACCCGGATATCGTAATTGGACGTGTTATTTATACAGAAACTTTCTGATCTTTGTCCAGTTCTTCAATCGGACTTTCATCAGAGAGTTGTGTTTGTGAGTCTGGGACATCCAGGATGTCAGCTGCCCAGTTCGTACAGATTCATACTTGTTTCTCTGTAACTCTTTAATTTAATGTCTCGGACTCAGTTTCGTGTTTCATGAGGGAATAACCCTGAAAGGAGAGGAGTCTCATCATCAGGGATTCTATTAAAAGAAGAAGGTTCATCTCCTGCTAGGCTCTGGAGCAAAAGTAGACTGAATCTGCAGTTTGCATTAAAATATCAACTTGGACTAAAAGAATTTAAAAAAGGCTGCTGTTAAAAAGAGTTGTTTTAATGTGAGTGAAGGTGTTTCACTGCAGAATGAAACCATGTTCTCCTCAGAATACTCGGAGTAAAGTACCACACTGTATATTTAATGCACCGGACTGCAGGTTTTTCAGGTTTCAATTGAAGGGAGTTTGACTTGAATGTGTTGCCGGTTGTTTTTTGAGTTGAATAACAGTCAGAGGAGAGAAGTATATTTAAAATAGATAATTGTGTTTGCTGTTGTAATTTATATATGGTTGTTATTTCAAATGGTTTTTTTTAAGAAAACAAAAATAAAAGACAGGGATAAAACCAGATGTCTCATTTTGTTCTGCTTTGTTTCTAACATTTCATTTATCGACTCATTTATTATTTAAAATCTAATTATTATAATTGGCACACAAGTAAATTAACATTAATTTCTATCATCATCCTCAGACCACAGCCTCGCTCGTGAAGTTTCTGCAATCTAAACCGGAAGTTAGTCGGGCCTTCCAAGTAACAGAGTAAACACGTTCAATGCTAATTTAAGGGAATTTACAATGTCCCAGCAGTCAAGTCACATTAAATAATTTTAAAAGGCATAGAAATAATCCCCAATTGGATAATGTATATGTTTATCTTAATCATAATGGTATTAAGTTTGACTTTTTTTACTAAATAAAATTATATTACAAAGTCATTGCTCAGTAACTAAAAATGTATTTCAGGAATATTTTCAATCTCATTTAACAGTCAGTAATTCAAATGTTTAAAGCTTCCAACTTAGTTTATAATATGACAATACAATGTTTGTATCTAAAACTAATTCACATTTGGGGTTTCAAGAATCCTAAAAGGTTACACCCTTTAGGTTTTATTTTGAAAATACTGGCCGGATGTCGTGTGTTTCCATGTCCCTGACTCGACCACAGGCTGGACACGACACCGGACTTGTTTTCAGTTTCAGCACCTGTTACCGGTCCCTCCGGGATGTGGTCTGCGGGACGGACCGGGTCCAACGAGCCGGACCAGTGAGGAGCCATTGGGACACCGGGGAGACCGGGGGGACAACCAGGTGCGTTCCCGTTCCTTCCGGTGTTTTAACTTTGGGACGTAATTACCGACACGTTGTTTTGTTATTTTATTTGGTTATGGTTATAAACATGTTCTCATCCTTCTTACCGTCCAGCTGACGTCATCTGCGCCATAACCCGTTCACACACATACACTAGTAGACCTGAGGGTTCGGGTCCCAGTCTCCGGGCGGTTGGACGTTTAGAACCAGATGAAGCTGCTGATGTTCCTCAAAGAGAACAATACATTCATGTAGAGACAATGGTATTCATCATGGGCTGCTTATGAGGGGGGACACCTTTAGATGATGCACCTTGTGAACGCAGTCCTTTAAAGGAGCTAATATGAGCTCATTGTCATATGAATATACCATCATATATCACAGCTGTTTGCTGTGTCACGGGGAGGAAGGGGCGGGGCTAACGGTGGCGCTGTCCGGCAGCGTGGTGCTGAAACTGGAGCCGGGTTCTGGCTCGTTGGTTCCCAGTAAGGGTTCCTGGTTCCAGTAAGGGTTCCTGGTTCCAGTAAGTAGTAGTAGTAGTAGTAGTATCAGTAGCTCTGTGGAGCCGTGTTTTCCTATAGACCTCAGTAGTAGTAGTAGTAGTAGTAGTAGTAGTAGTAGTAGTAGTAGTAGTAGTAGTAGTAGTAGTAGTAGTAGTAGCTCTGTGGAGCCGTGCATTCCTATAGACCTCAGTAGTAGTAGTAGTAGTAGTAGTAGTAGCTCTGTGGAGCCGTGTATTCATATAGACCTCAGTAGTAGTAGTAGTAGTAGTAGTAGTAGTAGTAGCTCTGTGGAGCCGTGTATTCCAATAGACCTCAGTAGTAATGACTTCATGAACTTCTTCAATGAAAAGATTTGAACTATTAGAGTCAAGATTGATGCTCTCTTGCCCTCAACTACTGCCGATCTGTCATCAAGAGGAGTGGCCTTGGAAACGTCTGTATGCCCTGGTGTATATTTGGATAGCTTTTCTCCCATTAACCTAGACCAATTGTCCTCAACGGTTTCTACTTCTAAACCGTCTACCTGTCTCTTAGACCCCATCCCAACGAGGCTGCTTAAAGACGTGTTGCCTTTAATTGGCACCTCTCTGCTGGATATTGTTAATGTGTCTTTGCTAACAGGCCATGTACCACATTCCTTCAAAGTAGCTGTAATTAAACCTCTCCTGAAGAAGACCACTCTTAATCCAGAGGTGTTGGCTAACTACAGACCGATCTCTAACCTTCCCTTCCTCTCTAAGATCCTTGAGAAAGTAGTCGCAAATCAGTTGTGTGACTTTCTACATCAGAATAGTTTATTTGAGGAGTTTCAGTCAGGATTTAGAAAACACCACAGCACAGAGACAGCACTGGTGAAAATTACAAATGACCTCCTAAAGCATCAGATAAAGGACTCATCTCCGTACTGGTCTTGTTAGACCTTAGTGCTGATAAAGGACTCATCTCTGTACTGGTCTTGTTAGGCCTTAGTGCTGATAAAGGACTCATCTCCGTACTGGTCTTGTTAGACTTTAGTGCTGATAAAGGACTCATCTCTGTTCTGGTATTATTAGACCTTAGTGCTGATAAAGGACTCATCTCTGTACTGGTCTTATTAGACCTTAGTGCTGATAAAGGACTCATCTCTGTTCTGGTATTATTAGACCTTAGTGCTGATAAAGGACTCATCTCTGTACTGGTCTTGTTAGACCTTAATGCTGATAAAGGACTCATCTCTGTACTGGTCTTGTTAGACCTTAGTGCTGATAAAGGACTCATCTCTGTACTGGTCTTGTTAGACATTAGTGCTGATAAAGGACTCATCTCTGTACTGGTCTTGTTAGACCTTAGTGCTGATAAAGGACTCATCTCTGTACTGGTCTTGTTAGACCTTAGTGCTGATAAAGGACTCATCTCTGTACTGGTCTTGTTAGACCTTAGTGCTGATAAAGGACTCATCTCTGTACTGGTCTTGTTAGACATTAGTGCTGATAAAGGACTCATCTCTGTACTGGTCTTATTAGACCTTAGTGCTGATAAAGGACTCATCTCTGTTCTGGTATTATTAGACCTTAGTGCTGATAAAGGACTCATCTCTGTACTGGTATTATTAGACCTTAGTGCAGATAAAGGACTCATCTCTGTACTGGTCTTGTTGGACCTTAGTGCTGATAAAGGACTCATCTCTGTACTGGTCTTGTTAGACCTTAGTGATGATAAAGGACTCATCTATGTACTGGTCTTGTTAGACCTTAGTGCTGATAAAGGACTCATCTCTGTACTGGTCTTGTTGGACCTTAGTGCTGATAAAGGACTCATCTCTGTACTGGTCTTGTTAGACCTTAGTGATGATAAAGGACTCATCTCTGTACTGGTCTTGTTAGACCTTAGTGCTGATAAAGGACTCATCTCTGTACTGGTATTATTAGACCTTAGTGCTGATAAAGGACTCATCTCTGTACTGGTCTTGTTGGACCTTAGTGCTGATAAAGGACTCATCTCTGTACTGGTCTTGTTAGACCTTAGTGATGATAAAGGACTCATCTCTGTACTGGTCTTGTTAGACCTTAGTGCTGATAAAGGACTCATCTCTGTACTGGTCTTGTTGGACCTTAGTGCTGATAAAGGACTCATCTCTGTACTGGTCTTGTTAGACCTTAGTGATGATAAAGGACTCATCTCTGTACTGGTCTTGTTAGACCTTAGTGCTGATAAAGGACTCATCTCTGTACTGGTATTATTAGACCTTAGTGCTGATAAAGGACTCATCTCTGTACTGGTCTTGTTAGAACTTAGTGCTGATAAAGGACTCATCTCTGTACTGGTCTTATTAGACCGTAGTGCTGATAAAGGACTCATCTCTGTACTGTTCTTGTTAGACCTTAGTGCTGCGTTCGACACCATTGACCATGACATCCTATTACAGAGACTGGATCAGTCGATTGGCATTTCAGGTACCGCACTAAGTTGGTT
The DNA here is from genome assembly GCF_009769545.1 of Cyclopterus lumpus. Lineage (NCBI taxonomy): Eukaryota > Metazoa > Chordata > Actinopteri > Perciformes > Cyclopteridae > Cyclopterus > Cyclopterus lumpus. The sequence goes on from NC_046981.1 coordinate 171,013, forward strand.
TAAATCCTATTTATCAGATCGATCTCAATTTGTATTTGTAAACGATGAAGCCTCAATGACCACCAACGTTAATCACGGAGTTCCACAAGGTTCTGTGCTTGGACCAATTTTATTTACCTTATATATGCTTCCTTTGGGCAATATTATCAGGAAACACTGCATAAACTTTCATTGCTATGCAGACGATACTCAATTATATCTATGGATCAAACCAGAGGAGACCAACCAGCTCGCTAAAATTCAAGAATGTCTTAAAGACATAAAAACATGGTTGACCTGCAACTTCCTGATGTTAAACTCAGACAAAACTGAAGTTATTTTACTGGCCCTGAACACCTCAGAGATCAATTATCTGGTGATGTGGTTTCTGTAGATGGCATTGCCCTGGCATCCAACACCACTGTAAAGAATCTCTAGTTATCTTTGATCGGGACTTGTCCTTTAACTCCACGTTAAGCTAATCTCAAGGATTGCATTTTTTCATCTACGTAACATTTCAAAAATCAGGCACATCTTGTCTCAAAAAGATGCAGAAAAGCTGGTTCACGCGTTTGTTACTTCCAGACTAGATTACTGCAACTCCTTATTATCAGGCTGCTCTAATAAGTCTCTTAAATCCCTCCAGTTGATCCAGAATGCTGCAGCTCGTGTACTCACAAAAACTAAGAAAAGAGATCACATGACTCCTGTATTAGCTGCTCTGCACTGGCTCCCTGTAAAATCAAGAATCACATTTAAAATTCTTCTCCTCACCTACAAAGCCTTGATTGGTGATGCACCATCATATCTTAAGGAGCTTGTAGTACCATATTGCCCCACTAGAGAGCTGCTCACTAAATGCGGGGCTACTTGTGGTTCCTAGGGTCCTAAAAAGTAGGATGGGAGCCAGAGCCTTCAGTTATCAAGCTCCTCTTTTATGGAACCAGCTTCCACTTTCAGTCCTGGAGGCAGACACAGTCACCTCATTCAAGAATAGACTTAAGACTTTCCTCTTTAATAGTGCTTATAGTTAGGGCTGAATCAGGTTTGCCCTGGTCCAGCCCCTTGATATGCTGCTATAGGCTTATAGGCTGCTGGGGGATGTTTTAGGATACACTGAGCACCTATCTCCTCTTCTCTCTCTCCTTATGGATGAATTTACATCTCTCCATTGCACCTTATTAACTCTGCTTCCTCCCCGGAGTCGTTGTGACTTCACATCTCATAGGGTCCCCCCGCCCCCTCCTCTCTGCCTCCTTCTGTTTCATGGATTGTGGAGGTCCATTCATACATTCTGTCATATTCATTATGTAACTCTGTTCATCTGGTTACATGACATCTATTGCTTCTGTCCATCCAGGGAGAGGGATCCTCCTCTGTTGCTCTCCTGAAGGGTTCTTACCTTTTTTCCCCTGAAAGGGTTTTTTCTATTTCTTGGGAGTTTTTCCTGATCCGATGTGAGTTCAAAGGTCAGGGATGTCGTATGTGTACAGACTGTAAAGCCCTCTGAGGCAAATTCATAATTTGTGATATTGAGCTATATAAAATAAGCTGAATTGAATTAAGCGTTCCTGTTCCCAGTGAAGCTGTGGTGTGTGTGTTTCAGGCTGACCATGTGGGAGAAGAGGATTCTGCTGCTGCTCCACAGCGTTGAAGGTAAAGAACCTTTAAAGTGTCAGTGATGGTGAGTGAGCCTCTCAGTCTGCTTCATGTCTGCTTCATGTTCTGGATGTCCTCGTGTTCATAGACCTCTGGTTTAGTCTCACCACTCTTAATGGGTCTACTGTGCCAGATATTATTCCCTCCTGGTTCAGGTCCGAGAGTGACCTCCATGAGTTCGGGTCAGGACAAGTAACCTGAACAGACATGGAGGCGTGGCCAGTCCCAGCACTTAAAGGCTCCAGAGGGCGGGCCTTACAAAGAGGAGCAGTGGGCTTCATAATGACGAACCAGAGACACAGGGGGGGGGGGGGGGGCAGCTTGTTTTGGTAGCTAGCAGTTAGCAACCTGAGACCACAGCCACCTGTCACTCACAGAGCCCACACCCTTGATTAGGCCTAACCTTAAGCCGTAATAAAAAATAGATCTTCATACAGTTTCATCATAAAGCTTCCTCGAGATTTCTACAACCTCAACCCTCAACCCTGCATGAAGAGAACCTCACTACAGTACAATGGTGTGTGTTCTCGTAGTTCTCCATGAAGAGAACCTCACTACAGTACAATGGGGGGTGTTCTAGTAGTTCTACATGAAGAGAACCTCACTACAGTACAGTGGTGTGTGTTCTAGTAGTTTTCCATGAAGAGAACCTCACTACAGTACAGTGGTGTGTGTTCTAGTAGTTCTCCATGAAGAGAACCTCACTAGAGTACAGTGGTGTGTGTTCTAGTAGTTCTCCATATAGAGAACCTCACTACTGTACAGTGGTGTGTGTGTTCTAGTAGTTATTCATGAAGAGAACCTCACTACAGTACAGTGGTGTGTGTTCTAGTAGTTCTCCATGAAGAGAACCTCACTAGAGTACAGTGGTGTGTGTTCTAGTAGTTCTCCATATAGAGAACCTCACTACTGTACAGTGGTGTGTGTTCTAGTAGTTATTCATGAAGAGAACCTCACTACAGTACAATGGGGGGTGTTCTAGTAGTTCTCCATGAAGAGAACCTCACTAGAGTACAGTGGTGTGTGTTCTAGTAGTTCTCCATGAAGAGAACCTCACTACAGTACAATGGGGGGTGTTCTAGTAGTTCTCCATGAAGAGAACCTCACTACTGTACAGTGGTGTGTGTTCTAGTAGTTCTCCATATAGAGAACCTCACTACTGTACAGTGGTGTGTGTTCTAGTAGTTCTCCATGAAGAGAACCTCTCTACCTAAACCGGAGCACTGTGTTGTGTTGCAGCTGTACTGACGTCTCAGTGCTGGCAGGGTGCGACCTTCTCCGAGGCAGTGGTGTCTCCGGCGGTGGAGAGTGGCGACATCCAGCGGGTGCCCGGCGTGGCGTCCCTGCCGCAGTGCGTGGCGGCCGGCTGCGACCTGCCGGGTTACGACCTGGCCTGGCTGTTCGAAGGCCGCTGCTACATCCTGAGCTGTCAGCAGAAGGAGAGCTGCCGGCCCCGAGAGAGACCCGGGGCCGACTCCTTCCTGGCCTTCCTGCGGAGGGCGTCCCCCCAGACGCTGGTGCTGCAGTCGTTTGTGAGAGGAGAACCCTATGCTGGCCGCTGGAGGCCCTTCGTACGATCCTCTGAGGCCCCCGGAGACCTGGAGGCCCTGAAGGACCTCGCCCTAGAGGACGGGCCGCATCAGGACTTCTCTGACCCCGGCATGCTGGATGCAGAGCATCCAGAGAAAAGCCAGGAGGAGAGGGAAGGGCCGAACAATCAGCCGTCTTTGGAAGGAAGAGACAAGTTCAACCAATCAGAGACAGAGGATGGTCCACAGTGGGGGCGGACAGGAAGCAGCCCAGCCCAGAATAGAGCCTCCTCTGGGGGTTACGTCCGACAGGGAGACGACAAAAACTGGAGACCAACTACGTCTGCAGAGAAAACGGTGAGTGGTTCATTGATCCGGTTCCTGTGGTTCACTTCACGAGGAGGACTGTTTGAGCCTCTGATTCCTGTTGGTTTAACTTAACCCAGTGGTTCTTAAACTGTGGAAAGCGCCCCTCTAGTGAGGCGCAGTGGTCTTTCAGGTGGGGAGCAGGGGAAAACTTTATTGAGAACTATTACAAAGTACAGACATAAAACTAAGTCATTAATAAATACATGACGAAATGCCTGTACCTTCATTTAATTGTTTACGTTAACAGGTTACGTGTGTGCATGCGCGACGGCCAAGATTCTTGTGGGTCGTTTCTCAATATGCGTTCTTGTCTGTACTTGTTCTTGTGGACTTGTGTTCTGGTGAACTTGTTTACTTGTATTCTGGTGGACTTGTGTTCTCGTGGACTTGTGTAATTATGCTCTCGCGGACTTGTTTACTTCTGTTCTGGTGGAATTGTGTTCTGGTGAACTTGTTTACTTGTGTTCTGGTGGACTTGTGTTCTCGTGGACTCGTGTACTTGTGTTCTGGTGGACTTGTTTACTTCTGTTCTGGTGGACTTGTGTACTTGTGCTCTCGCGGACTTGTTTACTTCTGTTCTGGTGGAATTGTGTTCTGGTGGACTTGTTTACTTGTGGACTTGTGTATGTGTGTACTTGTGTTCTCGTGGACTTGTTTACTTGTGTTCTCGTGGACTTGTGTTCTCGTGGACTTGTGTACTTGTGTTCTTGTGGACTTGTTTACTTGTGTTCTCGTGGACTTGTGTTCTCGTGGACTTGTGTACTTGTGTTCTAGTGTACTTGTGTTCTTGTGGACTTGTTTACTTGTGTTCTCGTGGACTTGTGTTCTCGTGGACTTGTGGACTTGTGTTCTAGTGTACTTGTGTTCTTGTGTTCTGGGGGACTTATTTACTTGTGTTCTCGTGGACTTGTGTACTTGTGTTCTAGTGTACTTGTGTTCTTGTGTTCTCGTGTACTTGTGTTCTGGGGGACTTGTTTACTTGTGTTCTCGTGGACTTGTGTTCTCGTGTACTTGTGTTCTGGGGGACTTGTTTACTTGTGGACTTGTGTACGTGTGTACTTGTGTTCTCGTGGACTTGTTTACTTGTGTTCTCGTGGACTTGTGTTCTCGTGGACTTGTGTACTTGTGTTCTAGTGTACTTGTGTTCTCGTGTACTTGTGTACGTGTGTACTTGTGTTCTCGTGGACTTGTTTACTTGTGTTCTCGTGGACTTGTGTTCTCATGGACTTGTGTACTTGTGTTCTAGTGTACTTGTGTTCTTGTGGACTTGTTTACTTGTGTTCTCGTGGACTTGTGTTCTCGTGGACTTGTGTACTTGTGTTCTAGTGTACTTGTGTTCTTGTGTTCTTGTGTTCTGGGGGACTTATTTACTTGTGTTCTCGTGGACTTGTGTTCTCGTGGACTTGTGTTCTTGTGTTCTAGTGTACTTGTGTTCTCGTGTACTTGTGTTCTGGGGGACTTGTTTACTTGTGTGCTTGTGGACTTGTGAAACGTTATCAGTCGCGGCGTCATCAGTACTTGTTCCAATTTAAAGTCCGCTTCTCGCCAAGCACGGTCCAAATGCCCGGATGTGACTTGATCCGCCCATTCTACCGGGGAAGTATCGGAGGTGACTTGTGCGTGGACAGCCAATATCCCAGAATGCATTTCGCACCAGGAACAGGAAACAATGACGGGGGAGAAAATACACAACTGTTTATATTTTAAATAGTGTTATCGAGTCACGGAATGTAACGTAAGGATGTTTTCTGAGAGAAGTTGGTTGTTTAAGCATGTGGTCAGTTTGTGGAGTTCCTGCTCGCTCGGTGAGCCTCATCAGCACCGGCAGCGCTCCGGTGACCGTCATGAACAGCCGGTAGGAGCCTCAGTGGTTTTAATGATCCGCTTCACAATTAAAAATAAAATAATTATCATTTTAAAGGAAAACGAAAAAAGCAGCTTTGTCATATTTTGTTTGACTGTTTGGCTTTTCTGCTGTTGCCCTTCAAAACAAAAGCTCAACATTGAACATGAATTGAGTGACCAGATCAAGCCTGCAACCTTAAAAAGATTTGTTGTAGAAAGGTGGCTCATTGCAGCCACGAATACTGATGAAACTTGATGGCTCAAACTTATCTGCAATAATTTTGTTTTGTTTTGAACAGGCTGCACGTTATTGATGTTTTGAAAAGATATGCAGTGTAAAACTCTTTATTGACAAATATTTGAACGTGTTTTGTTTAGTATTTCACAGATTGCACTTTTTTGTTATTTTGAAAATATATCCAGTGCAAAACAGGTTAATTGCAGCCACAATGAGATATTTTCTTGCCAAATATTATTTATTTTTTGTAGATAGAACTTCATTTGCATTGTTCTGACAAAGTGATCATTTTATTTAGAACCAGACTTCAGTAATCAGGAAAGTTGAACCAGACTTCAGTAATCAGGATAGTTGAACCAGACTACAGTAATCAGGATAGTTGAACCAGACTTCAGTAATCAGGATAGTTGAACAAGACTTCAGTAATCAGGATAGTTGAACCAAACTTCAGTAATCAGGATAGTTGAACCAGACTTCAGTAATCAGGATAGTTGAACCAGACTTCAGTAATCAGGATAGTTGAACCAGACTTCAGTAATCAGGATAGTTGAACCAGACTTCAGTACTCAGGATAGTTGAACCAGACTTCAGTACTCAGGATAGTTGAACCAGACTTCAGTAATCAGGATAGTTGAACCAGACTTCAGTAATCAGGATAGTTGAACCAAACTTCAGTAATCAGGATAGTTGAACCAGACTTCAGTAATCAGGATAGTTGAACCAGACTTCAGTAATCAGGATAGTTGAACCAGACTTCAGTACTCAGGATAGTTGAACCAGACTTCAGTACTCAGGATAGTTGAACCAGACTTCAGTAATCAGGATAGTTGAACCAGACTTCAGTAATCAGGATAGTTGAACCAAACTTCAGTAATCAGGATAGTTGAACCAGACTTCAGTAATCAGGATAGTTGAACCAGACTTCAGTACTCAGGATAGTTGAACCAGACTTCAGTAATCAGGATAGTTGAACCAGACTTCAGTAATCAGGATACTGAAACATGATTTTCTAACAGGACAAAGTCAAATAAACTCAAAGGAACAGTCTCTTTGTTCTCCGTTGACGAGCAGGAGATGATCATGAACGTATTTGAGGAATTCCAGACCATAATCATGGAACATCTAACACCGCTGTGAGGGCTAGACAAGAAGCATGGCAACATATCAGACAAGTTAAATGCGTAATGCTGCGTTCACATGAATATTCACAACGCTTTACTCACGTGAGTTTACTCGCCTGTCTATTTGTGGTTTATTCATTCACTTCACTCGCGCTGGAGAGAGGGCGTGGCTTATCTCCATAGAAACAGTTATAACTTATGCCATCCACAATGGAAGAAATAACCACTATTTCTGCTTTATACTTGTTGTGGAAATCCCACAAACGTTAGAACATGAAACGCCCCTGTGTTTGGGTTCATAACATTAATATCATATATATATATATATATATATATATATATATATATATATGATATTAATTTGAATTAATTTGGCAGATCAGTGTGTATGTATGTATTATTCATAATCAGAAATTCAATCAATTGAAGCAGTGAAAATAAATTGTGTGTGATTCTCTCTATTCTTCTCATGAGTCCACCTCAATAATTTTCTACAATATTCTGGACTCGTGGACGGAGCCCGGCCATTTGTTATGAGGCAGGAGGAGTCACAGATCATCTAAGATGTCATGAGTATTGTACAGTACATGAGTATTATACAGTAAATGGGTATTGTACAGTACATGGGTATTGTACAGTACATGAGTACTGTACACTACATGAATAATGTACACTACATGAGTATTGTACAGTACATGGGTATTATACAGTACATGGGTATTGTACAGTACATGAGTATTGTACAGTACATGGGTATTGTACAATACATGGGTACTGTACAATACATGGGTATTGTACAGTACATGAGTATTGTACACTACATGGGTATTATACAGTACATGGGTATTGTACAGTACATGAGTATTGTACACTACATGGGTATTATACAGTACATGGGTATTGTACAGTACATGAGTATTGTACACTACATGGGTATTATACAGTACATGGGTATTGTACAGTACATGAGTATTGTACACTACATGGGTATTATACAGTACATGGGTATTGTACAGTACATCGGTATTATACAGTACATGGGTATTGTACAGTACATGAGTATTGTACAGTACATGGGTATTGTACAATACATGGGTACTGTACAATACATGGGTATTGTACACTACATGGGTATTGTACAGTACATGGGTATTATACAGTACATGGGTATTGTACAGTAAATGGGTATTGTACAGTACATGAGTATTGTACAGTACATGGGTATTGTACAGTACATGAGTATTGTACAGTAAATGGGTATTGTACAGTACATGAGTATTGTACACTACATGGGTATTGTACAGTACATGGGTATTGTACAATACATGGGTACTGTACAATACATGGGTATTGTACACTACATGAGTATTGTACAGTACATGGGTATTGTACACTACATGAGTATTGTACAGTACATGGGTATTGTACAGTACATGAGTATTGTACACTACATGGTTATTGTACAGTACATGGGTATTGTACAGTACATGAGTATTGTACACTACATGGGTATTGTACAGTAAATGGGTATTGTACAGTACATGGGTAATGTACAGTACATGGGTATTTTACAGTACATGAGTACTGTACACTACACGAGTATTGTACAGTACATGGGTATTGCTTTCAATTTAAAGAAATCATTTCACATTATATATTATATACATATATATATATATGGATGTAATGTGTGTGTGTTACGTAGCTAGCCTAGCTTAGCATAAAGACTGAAAGAGTAATTTTACGTCTCACTCTGATAATGAATGTTCACGTTTATTTTCTTTCTTCACAGACCGAAACACAAATTAGCATTGATTCAACTTCAAGGATGTTTTTACTGCTCCCGAAACCGACGACTGTCACTACCCAACACAACCATAAAAGGCCTTCCCTTCCCGGCCTCGCCACACCCACCTGGCCCATCGGCACGTCCATACAGCCAGGTAAGTATGTTACAAACCTGTGTGTTATGACAATAATCATACATTATTATTTGGAAATAATAATGATTGAAGAGCTGTACCACTCTGGAGGGCGACCAGAGGCAGGTTTGATGAGCTGTACCACTCTGGAGGGCGACCAGAGGCAGGATTAAAGAGCTGTACCACTCTGGAGGGCGACCAGAGGCAGGATTAAAGAGCTGTACCACTCTGGAGGGCGACCAGAGGCAGGATTAAAGAGCTGTACCACTCTGGAGGGCGACCAGAGGCAGGTTTTATGAGCTGTACCACTCTGGAGGGCGACCAGAGGCAGGATTAAAGAGCTGTACCACTCTAGAGGGCGACCAGAGGCAGGATTAAAGAGCTGTACCACTCTAGAGGGCGACCAGGCGGCAGGACCAAGAGCGTTACCGCTCTGGAGGGTGACCAGGAGGCAGGACCAAGAGCTATACCCTTCTGGAGGGCAACCAGGAGGCAGGACCAAGAGTTCTACTGCTCTTGCGGGCAACCAGTAGGCAGGACCAAGAGCTATACCATTCTGGAGGCAACCAGGAGGCAGGACCAAGAGCTGTAGAAAGGCAGAACCCCTCTGGAGGCCTCTCTAAAGATTTGTCTCCGGCACAGGACAGGCTGCTATAACGATTTGCTGTAGTTCAAGACCAGATTCAGGCAACTTGTCTTTTATCCTATTGTTTAGTCCTGTTTCTTTTTTATATCTTTTATTGCCTTGCTTGATTATTTTGCATCAATGCAAAATTAGTTGTCATAGTTTATCTCAGTAATAACTGTGAACTCTTGATGCTCCTCAGATGTACTGAAGGTGCTCCAGTCAGCAGTCAGCGCTCAACCGACCACCACCCATCTCCCAGACAGAGCTCTGACCTCTGTCCCCACCACCACCCAAACACCTAGCACCATCCCTCCAACCGCGGCAACTGCAGACTCTGGTACATTTCTAGATAAACAGGCAGTGTTTATAATATTAAATGAAAGTTATTGTAAGCAGCATCAAACCACCTGGACTCACTCCATAGGAACTAACACAAGATAATTCATTATCCTTCAAATTAACTGTATTTTAAACTTCTACACAGCAGCATGGTTCATCCACAAGCATCAACAGAATCAATGAACTATCTTCAGCTCGACTTCTCTCTCATTAACAGTGTCTGTATATCTGTGCGAATTAAAACCTTTAAATATACGGTGACTCATTTTCCTGTCCATTGCTACCCTCCCCCTTTGTTCAGTATCAGAGGTCAGGGGGTCAAACCGTGGCCCTGTGGCCATCGTTGGTCCTGACAGGAAGTTGCTCCTCCCAATGAGCAGCTTGTCGCTCGACGGCAGCAGAAGCACCGACGACTGCGGCATCGCCAGCTACCGCTGGGATGCCGTCAGGTAGGACACAAGCAGTTCGCTGAAGATGAATAACTCTCTTCAAGCCTTTGCTGTACCGACTCTGGTTTCCCTGTCGTGTTTCTCCAGCGGCCCCCCGGGGTTAAAGCTGGAAAGAGCGGACCAGGCAGTCGCCACGGCATCAGGTCTTCGGGTGGGACGCTACACCTTCAGACTGACTGTCTCTGACCAGCAGGGGGCAACAGACAGAGCTTCACTGACTGTCAGGGTCCAGGAAGGTGAGAGGGAGACAGACAGACTGAACTCTGTCACACCAGACCTCTGTGTTAATTCCAACATCTTTACTGTCGTCCTCCTGCAGCCACAAGTCTTCCTCCTGTGGCTCATGCCAGTGGCAGCCACACTGTCTCTCTGCCCAACAGTTCTCTGGTCCTTCTGGGCTCCGTGACCGACGGAGACCAGACCGAGGTCCACTATCTGTGGGTCAGAGACAGCCAGAGTCCTGCTGCTGGGGTCAGTACATTAGTATTATTATTATTATATCTGTATTTAAGTAAGAAATACAAACCATAATAATTTTGCTCAATGAGTACACCGCTGACCAGCTTTCAACTGATTTTTCAGTTTCTTTTTAAAAGTGCTGATAGAGCTGCAACTCTTCACCACGTCCAGCAGGGTGTTCCACTGTTTTGTGGCTTTCACAGAAAAGATGAATGACCGAATGCAGTGCGGCGAACAGTGCAGTCGCGTATAGAGGCTATTCAAGTGGATCTGATTCACTGAGCAACTGGACACCAGGTTACCCAGTGGAGGAGGGGCCGAAGCATTTAGAATGTTATAGACCATGCACACATTTGAAAATAGTCTAAAATTCACAAAACTCAGCAGATTGTATTTCTTCAGTATCCCACAGTGATGAATATCAAATGGCTTTTTGTCCAATGTTTTAAGAATTTGTTTATATAGGGATTCCAGTGGTCTTATGGTTGTTTCTTGAAGGTTTCTTCCCTTTTTTCCCTGTCAAAGGTTATTTTGGGGAGTTTTTCCTGATCCGATGTGAGGTCAAAGGTCAGGGATGTCGTATGTGTACAGATTGTAAAGCCCTCTGAGGGGAGGATGTAATTTGTGATATTGGGCTATACGAAATAAACTGAATTGAATTGAATTGAATTGTGCCTTCGCCCTATGTCAGCTGGGATAGGCTCCAGCGCCCCCGCGACCCTAATGAGGATAAGCGGTATTGAAAATGGATGGATGGATGAATTGAATTGTTTCACCTGCCTGCCCCCAATATGTAATGCAATATGAAATATGGAAAAGGACCATGGCATGCATAAAGATCTTGGCAGCATCCAGAGAGAGACAGTTTCTGATATGTTTAAAATTAGCCAAATTATACTTTATAGTTTTAACCATTCTCTTTCTTGGAGTTCGAATTTTTATCCAGTATCACGCCAAGATATTTATGATTACTGATTCAAATGATTAGATCAAATAAGATTACAGTATGTTAGAGTATTATTATTATTATTATTATTATTATTATTATTAGAGTTGATTACACTGGATTACATCAAAGTGAATTAGGATTATATGAGATTAAATGGTCTGTACAATCTTTTCTAGTCTTCCAACCACTCAAAGCGCTTCAACACCTCAATGAATGAACCACGTTTTTATGTATATATGTTTACGTTTTAGTGATGATTTAATAAATAACAAAAAGTATGATTACAATAAAATTAATAATTCCACTGGAGTCAGTTTTTAATCCGGTGATCAACAAATTATTATATTTATACCGTGCTGAATGTCTGTTTGCAGGACGTCCTGTACGCCTCGGAGACTCGGGCCTCCCTCTACCTGGCCAACCTGGTGGAGGGAACCTACCTGTTCCAGCTGAGGGTGACGGACGCTCAGGGGCGCTCCAGCACAGCCACGGCCACCGTGGAGGTCCGACCAGGTAGGTGCCGATCGTTAATGGACCGCCAGACGGCTCACGAGGATCTGCTGAAGCTTGTCCCCGCTGTGTCTCCGTAGAGCCGGGCGGGGGGGAGGAGGTGGAGCTGGAGATGCTGGTGTCGGTGTCTCAGGTCAGCGTGGCTCAGAGGGACACGGTGGTCCGGCAGCTCGCCGCCCTGATCCACGTCCTCGACAGCGACATCAGGGTCCGAGCGCTGCAGGGACACTCGCACCTCAGGTACCACGACTGGTTTACTGACTGGTTTACTGATTGACTGGTTTACTGATTGACTGGTTTACTGACTGGTTTACTGACTGACTGGTTTACTGATTGACTGGTTTACTGACTGGTTTACTGACTGGTTTACTGACAGACTGGTTTACTGATTGACTTGTTTACTGACTGACTGGTTTACTGACTGACTTGTTTACTGATTGACTGGTTTACTGACTGGTTTACTGACTGGTTTACTGACAGACTGGTTTACTGATTGACTTGTTTACTGACTGACTGGTTTACTGACTGACTTGTTTACTGATTGACTGGTTTACTGACTGGTTTACTGACTGACTTGTTTACTGATTGACTGGTTTACTGACTGACTTGTTTACTGACTGGTTTACTGACTGACTTGTTTACTGATTGACTGGTTTACTGACTGACTTGTTTACTGATTGACTGGTTTACTGACTGGTTTACTGACTGACTTGTTTACTGATTGACTGGTTTACTGATTGACTGGTTTACTGACTGGTTTACTGACTGACTTGTTTACTGATTGACTGGTTTACTGACTGGTTTACTGACTGACTGGTTTACTGACTGACTTGTTTACTGATTGACTGGTTTACTGACTGGTTTACTGACTGACTGGTTTACTGACTGACTTGTTTACTGATTGACTGGTTTACTGACTGACTTGTTTACTGACTGGTTTACTGACTGACTTGTTTACTGATTGACTGGTTTACTGACTGACTTGTTTACTGATTGACTGGTTTACTGACTGGTTTACTGACTGACTTGTTTACTGATTGACTGGTTTACTGATTGACTGGTTTACTGACTGGTTTACTGACTGACTTGTTTACTGATTGACTGGTTTACTGACTGGTTTACTGACTGACTGGTTTACTGACTGACTTGTTTACTGATTGACTGGTTTACTGACTGGTTTACTGACTGACTGGTTTACTGACTGACTTGTTTACTGATTGACTGGTTTACTGACTGGTTTACTGACTGACTGGTTTACTGATTGACTGGTTTACTGACTGGTTTATTGACTGACTGGTGTACTGACTGACTGGTTTACTGACTGACTGATTTACTGATTGACTGGTTTACTGATTGACTGGTTTACTGACTGGTTTATTGACTGACTGGTTTACGGATTTACTGGTTTACTGACTGGTTTATTGACTGACTGGTTTACTGATTGACTGGTTTACTGACTGGTTTATTGACTGACTGGTGTACTGACTGACTGGTTTACTGACTGACTGGTTTACTGACTGACTGGTTTACTGATTGACTGGTTTACTGACTGGTTTATTGACTGACTGGTGTACTGACTGACTGGTTTATTGACTGACTGACTGGTTTACTGATTGACTGGTTTACTGACTGGTTTATTGACTGACTGGTGTACTGACTGACTGGTTTACTGACTGACTGGTTGAGTTTGATGGGGGGGCGACTGTGGGTCAGTGGTTAGCAGGTCCGTCTTTCATTCAGGGGGTTGGTGGTTCAATCCCCGCCCTAGTCGATGTGTCCTTGAGCAACACACTGAACCCTGAATTGTTCCCTGTAGCTGTTCTACGGTTTATGAATGTAACATGGTTGTAAGTCGCTTTGGATAAAAGCGTCAGCTAAATGACATGAAATGAAATGTATTGATGTAATAATTACGGAGCTGTTTTAAATAGAGGAAAACTAGAAATACTTTAGTGCCTTAAGACATTTATAGAATCATCCAGAGTTTAATGATAATGATAATAATAATATTAATAATAATAAATAGTAACAATAATACATATAAATAGTAATAATAGTTTCTGTCTGTGTGTGTTGGTGCAGCACCGTGTTGCGGTTCTCGATTTGGGGCCCCGCAGGTCCGATCTCTAGCTCCCGGCTGGTGGTTCTGCTGAGGAACCAGCTGCTCAGAGAGAAGAGCGACTACCTGCTGTTCAGGGTCCTGAGAGTCGACACCGTCTGTGAGTTCAAACCGATCAGAGACCTGATCACTGCAGAGACCTGATCACTGCAGAGACCTGATCACTGCAGAGACCTGATCACTGCAGAGACCTGATCACTGCAGAGACCTGATCACTGCATAGACCTGATCACTGCATAGACCTGATCACTGCATATACCTGATCACTGCAGAGACCTGATCACTGCAGAGACCTGATCACTACAGAGACCTGTTCACTGCAGAGACCTGATCACTGCAGAGACCTGATCACTGCAGAGACCTGATCACTACAGAGACCTGTTCACTGCAGAGACCCATTTACTCCAGAGACCCGTTTACTCCAGAGACCCGTTTACTCCAGAGACCTGATCACTGCAGAGACCTGATCACTGCAGAGACCTGATCACTACAGAGACCTGTTCACTGCAGAGACCTGATCACTGCAGAGACCTGATCACTGCATAGACCTGATCACTGCAGAGACCTGATCACTGCAGAGACCTGATCACTGCAGAGACCTGATCACTGCATAGACCTGATCACTGCATAGACCTGATCACTGCATATACCTGATCACTGCAGAGACCTGATCACTGCAGAGACCTGATCACTACAGAGACCTGTTCACTGCAGAGACCTGATCACTGCAGAGACCTGATCACTGCAGAGACCTGATCACTACAGAGACCTGTTCACTGCAGAGACCCATTTACTCCAGAGACCCGTTTACTCCAGAGACCCGTTTACTCCAGAGACCTGATCACTGCAGAGACCTGATCACTGCAGAGACCTGATCACTCCAGAGACCTGTTCACTGCAGAGACCTGATCACTGCAGAGACCTGATCACTACAGAGACCTGATCACTGCAGAGACCTGATCACTACAGAGACCTGATCACTGCATATACCTGTTCACTGCAGAGACCCATTTACTCCAGAGACCTGATCACTGCAGAGACCTGTTTACTCCAGAGACCTGATCACTGCAGAGACCTGTTTACTCCAGAGACCTGTTTACTCCAGAGACCTGATCACTGCAGAGACCTGATCACTGCAGAGACCTGATCATTGCAGAGACCTGTTTACTCCAGAGACCTGTTTACTCCAGAGACCTGATCACTGCAGAGACCTGTTTACTCCAGAGACCTGTTTACTCCAGAGACCTGATCACTGCAGAGACCTGATCACTGCAGAGACCTGATCATTGCAGAGACCTGTTTACTCCAGAGACCTGTTTACTCCAGAGACCTGATCACTGCAGAGACCTGTTTACTCCAGAGACCTGATCACTGCAGAGACCTGATCACTGCAGAGACCTGATCATTGCAGAGACCTGTTTACTCCAGAGACCTGTTTACTCCAGAGACCTGATCACTGCAGAGACCTGTTTACTCCAGAGACCTGTTTACTCCCGAGACCTGATCACTGCAGAGACCTGTTTACTCCAGAGACCTGTTCACTACAGAGACCTGTTTACTCCAGAGACCTGTTCACTACAGAGACCTGTTTACTCCAGAGACCTGTTCACTACAGAGACCTGTTTACTCCAGAGACCTGATCACTGCAGAGACCTGATCATTGCAGAGAGCCTGCCAGACGCTCCTCTGGGTTATAGGATTCCATATTAGTCATCTGCCTGGCAGACACTGCTCTGGTATGAATAACTGTCCCATGTTCCTGTAGTTTCCTCTTTGAGCTGCCTGTTTCAAGGCCTCTAAAGACACACACATCATAATGAAGCTTTTATTGGTCCCGTTTCCTCTCAGTGTGCCTGCTTCACTGCTCGGGCCGAGGTCAGTGTGATCCAATCACAAAGGAGTGTGCATGCGACCCCTTCTGGACGGAGAACCTCCTTCGCAGATACCTCGGTGACGGCGAGAGTAACTGTGGTATTGATCAGCTTTTACTGTTGAACCTTCAGTAAAAGTACTAATACAAAATGTATATACATTAACATCTTTAACATTATTACTAAAATATTAACATAATTAACATTATTACTAATATATACTACCTTTATTACCAATATAGTACCATTATTACTAATACATTAACACTATTAACATTATTACTAATACATTAACATAAATAACATTATTATTAATTCATTGACAAAGTGGCATGATCATCAAGAAAAGTACCTCAACTTGTACATATACTATATATATTATTATTAGTAGTAGTATTAGTTCCGTGCCCCCTAAAGAGGGCCAACAGGAGTCTTTTAGTAGCAGCTCATTTTCTCTTCCTGGTTGAGTGCTGCAGGTTTAACTCAGACCATGTGACTGTGGTCTGCTCTTCCTCTCAGAGTGGAGGGTGCTGTACGTCATCCTGACCAGCTTCGTGCTCATGGTCTTCATCCTGTCCGTCAGCTGGACCTTCATCTGCTGCTGCAGGAGGTGAACCCATTTACAATTCAATTCAGTTTATTTTGTATAGCCCAGAATCCATTTGTGATTCTGGGCTATACAATCTGTACACATCTCTGACCTTTGACCTCACATTGGATCAGGAGAAACTCCCCAAAAAACAAAGAAAACATTTCAGGGTAAAAAAGGTAAGAACCCTTCAGGAGAGCAACAGGAGGAGGATCCCTTTCCCCGGATGGACAGAAGCAATAGATCAGAATCAGAACCTTTTATTGCCAAGTATATTTTCACATACAAGGAATTTGTCATGGTGGGTTGTGCAACAATAGACAATAACATTAACAACAATCAACACAAGAATTGAAAGATATTAAATGTACTGAAGACTAACAGTATTTTAAACAGTTTAATGTAAGTTTAAAGTGAAAATGTCATGTGTACAGAATGAACAGCGTTACAGAGTTAATAAGGTGCAATGAAGAAACGTAAAGGAGAGAGAGAAGAGGAGATAGGTGCTCAGTGTATCCTAAAACACCCCCCAGCAGCCTATAAGCCTATAGCAGCATATCAAGGGGCTGGACCAGGGCAAACCTGATTCAGCCCTAACTATAAGGGCTATTAAAGAGGAAAGTCTTAAGTCTATTCTTAAATGAGGTGACTGTGTCTGCCTCCAGGACTGAAAGTGGAAGCTGGTTCCATAAAAGAGGAGCTTGATAACTGAAGGCTCTGGCTCCCATCCTACTTTTTAGGACTCTAGGAACCACAAGTAGCCCCGCATTTAGTGAGCAGCTCTCTAGTGGGGCAATATGGTACTACAAGCTCCTTAAGATATGATGGTGCATCTTTTTAGGACAAGATGTGCCTGATTTTTGAAATGTTAGGTAGATGAAAAAATGCAGTCCTTGAGATTTGCTTAACGTGGGAGTTAAAGGACAAGTCTCGGTCAAAGATAACTAGAGATTCTTTACAGTGGTGTTGGATGCCAGGGCAATGCCATCTACAGAAACCACATCACCAGATAATTGATCTCTGAGGTGTTCAGGGCCAGTAAAATAACTTCAGTTTTGTCTGAGTTTAACATCAGGAAGTTGCAGGTCATACATTGTGCACTACCTGGTGAAAAAGTTTTCGAAATAAGCTGTGCTTTTCAACTAATGTAAAAAAGCGATTAGTTGCTGCTACTTTTTTAGCTGTGTTGGACTATGGTGATCTTCTTTACATGTGTTGGACTATGGTGATCTTCTTTACATGTGTTGGACTATGGTGGTCTTCTTTACATGTGTTGGACTATGGTGGTCTTCTTTACATGTGTTGGACTATGGTGATCTTCTTTACATGATAACTGAAGGCTCTTGCTCCCATCCTACTTTTTAGGACTCTAGGAACTACAAGTAGCCCCGCATTTAGTGAGCGCAGCTCTCTAGTGGGGCAATATGGTACTACAAGCTCCTTAAGATATGATGGTGCATCTTTTTAGGACAGGTGATCTTCTTTACCTGTGTTGGACTATGGTGGTCTTCTTTACATGTGTTGGACTATGGTGATCTTCTGTACCTGTGTTGGACTATGGTGGTCTTCTTTACCTGTGTTGGACTATGGTGGTCTTCTTTACCTGTGTTGGACTATGGTGATCTTCTTTACATGTGTTGGACTATGGTGATCTTCTTTACATGTGTTGGACTATGGTGATCTTCTTTACATGTGTTGGACTATGATGGTCTTCTTTACATGTGTTGGACTATGGTGATCTTCTTCACATGTGTTGGACTATGGTGGTCTTCTTTACATGTGTTGGACTATGGTGGTCTTCTTTACCTGTATTGGACTATGGTGGTCTTCTTTACATGTGTTGGACTATGGTGATCTTCTTTACATGTGTTGGACTATGGTGGTCTTCTTTACATGTGTTGGACTATGGTGATCTTCTTTACATGTGTTGGACTATGGTGGTCTTCTTTACATGTGTTGGACTATGGTGATCTTCTTTACATGTGTTGGACTATGGTGATCTTCTTTACATGTGTTGGACTATGGTGATCTTCTTTACATGTGTTGGACTATGGTGATCTTCTTTACATGTGTTGGACTATGGTGGTCTTCTTTACATGTGTTGGACTATGGTGGTCTTCTTTACATGTTTTGGACTATGGTGATCTTCTTTACATGTGTTGGATTATGGTGGTCTTCTTTACCTGTGTTGGACTATGGTGATCTTCTTTACCTGTGTTGGACTATGGTGGTCTTCTTTACATGTGTTGGACTATGGTGGTCTTCTTTACATGTGTTGGACTATGGTGGTCTTCTTTACCTGTGTTGGACTATGGTGATCTTCTTTACATGTGTTGGACTATGATGGTCTTCTTTACCTGTGTTGGACTATGGTGGTCTTCTTTACATGTGTTGGACTATGGTGGTCTTCTGTACCTGTGTTGGACTATGGTGGTCTTCTTTACATGTGTTGGACTATGGTGATCTTCTTTACATGTGTTGGACTATGATGGTCTTCTTTACCTGTGTTGGACTATGGTGGTCTTCTTTACATGTGTTGGACTATGGTGGTCTTCTGTACCTGTGTTGGACTATGGTGATCTTCTGTACCTGTGTTGGACTATGGTGGTCTTCTTTACATGTGTTGGACTATGGTGATCTTCTTTACCTGTGTTGGACTATGGTGATCTTCTTTACCTGTGTTGGACTATGGTGGTCTTCTTTACCTGTGTTGGACTATGGTGATCTTCTTTACCTGTGTTGGACTATGGTGGTCTTCTTTACCTGTGTTGGACTATGGTGATCTTCTTTACATGTGTTGGACTATGGTGATCTTCTTTACATGTGTTGGACTATGGTGGTCTTCTTTACATGTGTTGGACTATGGTGGTCTTCTGTACCTGTGTTGGACTATGGTGATCTTCTGTACCTGTGTTGGACTATGGTGGTCTTCTTTACATGTGTTGGACTATGGTGATCTTCTTTACCTGTGTTGGACTATGGTGATCTTCTTTACCTGTGTTGGACTATGGTGGTCTTCTTTACCTGTGTTGGACTATGGTGATCTTCTTTACATGTGTTGGACTATGGTGATCTTCTTTACATGTGTTGGACTATGGTGGTCTTCTTTACATGTGTTGGACTATGATGGTCTTCTTTACATGTGTTGGACTATGGTGATCTTCTTCACCTGTGTTGGACCATGGTGGTCTTCTTTAAATGTGTTGGACCATGGTGATCTTCTTTACATGTGTTGGACTATGGTGGTCTTCTTTACATGTGTTGGACCATGGTGGTCTTCTTTACCTGTGTTGGACTATGGTGATCTTCTTTACATGTGTTGGACTATGGTGATCTTCTTTACCTGTGTTGGACCATGGTGGTCTTCTTTAAATGTGTTGGACCATGGTGATCTTCTTTACATGTGTTGGACTATGGTGATCTTCTTCACCTGTGTTGGACCATGGTGGTCTTCTTTAAATGTGTTGGACCATGGTGATCTTCTTTACATGTGTTGGACTATGGTGGTCTTCTTTACATGTGTTGGACCATGGTGGTCTTCTTTACCTGTGTTGGACTATGGTGATCTTCTTTACATGTGTTGGACTATGGTGGTCTTCTTTACATGTGTTGGACCATGGTGGTCTTCTTTACCTGTGTTGGACTATGGTGATCTTCTTCACCTGTGTTGGACCATGGTGGTCTTCTTTAAATGTGTTGGACCATGGTGGTCTTCTTTACCTGTGTTGGACTATGGTGATCTTCTTTACATGTGTTGGACTATGGTGATCTTCTTTACATGTGTTGGACTATGATAGTCTTCTTTACCTGTGTTGGACTATGATGGTCTTCTTTACATGTGTTGGACTATGGTGATCTTCTTTACCTGTGTTGGACTATGGTGATCTTCTTTACCTGTGTTGGACTATGGTGATCTTCTTCACCTGTGTTGGACCATGGTGGTCTTCTTTACCTGTGTTGGACTATGGTGATCTTCTTTACATGTGTTGGATTATGGTGATCTTCTTTACATGTGTTGGACTATGGTGGTCTTCTTTACATGTGTTGGACTATGGTGGTCTTCTTTACATGTGTTGGACTATGGTGGTCTTCTTTACCTGTGTTGGACTATGGTGGTCTTCTTTACCTGTGTTGGACTATGGTGGTCTTCTTTACATGTGTTGGACTATGGTGGTCTTCTTTACCTGTGTTGGACTATGGTGGTCTTCTTTACCTGTGTTGGACTATGGTGGTCTTCTTTACCTGTGTTGGACTATGGTGGTCTTCTTTACATGCCTCTGCTAACTGTCTTCATATGGTGGACGCGGCTCACCGTGCTTCACTGGTTCATTACCAACTGTAAAGCTCTGACTCACCACTGTGAGTTATACTCTCAGGTAGGATGGCCTGCTTTGGCCACCGGGAGGCGCTGTCATTGGTACACCTTCATTTATTAGGCAATCCTTGGTTTGCTGCCAAACTACCTGTGTGTCCTCATCATGGAGAAAAGTGTGGGACAATACTCTTTGGGTTCAATACTCTCCTGATGCTCACTGTCTCAAAAACCAGAACAGAAACAGGGAAAACAACTTTTGTGTACTCTGCACCCTCATCATGGAATATGTTGCAGAATGAGTTCAAACTCAAAGATCTGAAATCTAAATATAAAATGAAAGAAATGGAGGCAGGTTCCCAAAAATGTCAATGTTTCTTAAATTAACTCTGTCTCTTAACTTTTAGTTTCTTTTAACTTGTCTTGTTCTGTGTTTTGTTTGTTTGTAACTATCTGTTTCTTATGCTGCTGCCTGTCTTGTCCAGGTCACCCTCGAAAAATAGATTTTTAATCTCAATGGGACTCACCTGGTTAAATAAAATTTTTTAATGTTTTTATGTCTTTAAGACATTCTTGAATTTTAGCGAGCTGGTTGGTCTCCTCTGGTTTGATCCATAGATATAATTGAGTATCAGCTGAATAGCAATGAAAGTTTATGCAGTGTTTCCTGATAATATTGCCCAAAGGAAGCATATATAAGGTAAATAAAATTGGTCCAAGCACAGAACCTTGTGGAACTCCGTGATTAACGTTGGTGGTCATTGAGGCTTCATCATTTTCATACCGTCCTCTGCTTACTGAGGATCTCTGTGATGCTGAACTTCCTGTTTGTGTCCACTATGTTCAGGAGGAGACAGACCAAAGTGAGGAAGAAAACCAAATACACCATCCTGGACAACATGGACGACCAGGAGAGGGTAGAGCTCCGACCTAAATTCAGTGAGTCCCTTCACTCAGAGCCTCATTGGTCCTGATGGTACGGTGTCCCTGAGAGCTCAAAGCGCTGCCAATAGAGAGAACACTGCCACGTCCAGAACGGTCACACTCACAAGTAGAGATGCACAGTGGTCACTGTCTTGACCTGTGGATTCATTGTGGCTTTGTGTAAAATAAAGATAGTTTGAGGTTGCTTTTATTGCTGGCTGGTTTGCACGTAAAAAAGGACATTCCTATTTATCGTAGAATATCAATACATTGATGAAAAAAACTGTGCAGTAAAAACAAACCTTTGGTCCAGACTACACACAACAGAGTAAATATCTTTTGTTTTCTTTTGATGGAGTAGCGTTATAAAGGACTGCTGCCGTGTTCAGTCATTTTATTTTGATAGAGTAGCGTTATAAAGGACTGCTGCCGTGTTCAGTCATTTTATTTTGATAGAGTAGCGTTATAAAGGACTGCTGCCGTGTTCAGTCATTTTATTTTGATAGAGTAGCGTTATAAAGGACTGCTGCCGTGTTGTCATTTTATTTTGAAGGAGCAGCAGTGCCCAATGAAAACATGCTTGTTGGTGTTTTTCTTCATATTCTACCAACTGAGATTCTTTGTTTCTGGAAATGTCTCTCAGGTATCAAACACCGCAGCACCGAGCACAACTCCAGCCTGATGATGTCAGAGTCAGAGCTGGACAGTGACCAGGACACCGTCTTCAGCCGGGACCGACCCGTCCGCAGCAGGAACCGGATCAGCGCCCACGCTGCCCGCAACGGAAACGCCTTCGGCTGAGCCTGGACTCTTTTGGGATGTTTGCATTCTGTCAACCTCAAGTGGCGACAAGAGATTTAAGAACTTAATTACCCAGAATTCCTGTTTCTGTGAGGTCAGTCAAATGAACCAGTGTCCATCTGCAGGGTGAAGTTCTTTCAAAAGGACATGAGGACTTAAGGCGATGCGGGATGTCACTGCATCATGTGGGTTCGGGACAATTGGAGAGGACATGTTGGCACATTCTGATTTAAAGTTCTCTGATTGGATCTCTAATGGGTTCTCTAATTGGTTCTCTAATTAGTTATCTGATTATGTCTCTGATTGGTTCTCCAATTATTTCTGATTGGTTCTCTGATAGATTCTGTGATTGGTTCTCTGATTGGTTCTGATTGATTCTGTGATTGGTTCTCTGATTGATTCTGTGATTGGTTCTCTGATTGGTTCTCTGATTGATTCTGTGATTGGTTCTCTGATTGATTCTGTGATTGGTTCTCTGATTGGTTCTGATTGATTCTGTGATTGGTTCTCTGATTGATTCTGTGATTGGTTCTCTGATTGGTTCTCTGATTGATTCTGTAAATTGGTTCTCTGATTGATTCTGTGATTGGTTCTCTGATTGGTACTGATTGATTCTGTGATTGGTTCTCTGATAGATTCTGTGATTGGTTCTCTGATTGGTTCTGATTGATTCTGTAAATTGGTTCTCTGATTGATTCTGTGATTGGTTCTCTGATTGGTACTGATTGGTTCTCTGATTGGTACTGATTGATTCTGTGATTGGTTCTCTGATTGATTCTGTGATTGGTTCTCTGATTGGTTCTGATTGATTCTGTGATTGGTTCTGATTGATTCTGTGATTGGTTCTCTGATTGGTTCTGATTGATTCTCTGATTGGTTCTCTGATTGATTCTGTGATTGGTTCTCTGATTGGTTCTGATTGATTCTCTGATTGGTTCTCTGATTGATTCTGTGATTGGTTCTCTGATTCTGTGATTGGTTCTGATTGATTCTGTGATTGGTTCTCTGATTGATTCTGTGATTGGTTCTGATTGATTCTGTGATTGGTTCTGATTGATTCTGTGATTGGTTCTCTGATTGGTTCTGATTGGTTCTCTGATTGGTTCTCTGATTGATTCTGTGATTGGTTCTCTGATTGGTTCTGTGATTGGTTCTCTGATTCTGTGATTGGTTCTGATTGATTCTGTGATTGGTTCTCTGATTGATTCTGTGATTGGTTCTGATTGATTCTGTGATTGGTTCTCTGATTGGTTCTGATTGGTTATCTGATTGATTCTGTGATTGGTTCTCTGATTGGTTCTGTGATTGGTTCTGATTGATTCTGTGATTGGTTCTCTGATTGGTTCTGATTGGTTATCTGATTGATTCTGTGATTGGTTCTCTGATTGGTTCTGTGATTGGTTCTCTTCTCACTCCCCAGAGATACAAACAGTTTGTAAAGCTTTCAGCATTGTGTTCTTTCATCCGGTGATTGTGACATAAAGACATTTATTCAAATTAAAGTCTTTGTGATTATTATTTAAAGTATCAGATATTTTGGGAATCGTCTTCCCTAAAACCACAGAGGAGATAGAGATTGGTCAAGGATGCAGTTTCACGCTGATATTATAAACCTGCCTCACTCCTAATGTCTCTCCTCTTCATCTGCAGGCTTCTCCTTTGTACCAACACACCTCTAATGGGACACATTGACAGCAGATCCCTGACAAGAGATCACGTTTGTTACAAATGTTTGGAAGCGTTTGGTTTGGTTGTTGATTCAATTCAATTTATTTAGTATCGCCCAAAATCTTAAATCTCATATCTCCCGCAGAGGCTCTTGAAGGTGTAACTATTTCACAATGGAAGAGCACATTGGAAGTTGACCTGCTTGTATTGAGTTACATCATTACATACATCACACAATAAAACCTGTTCTGCATGTGTTTTCATAATAAAATAGTTTTAAATTCATGTTTTCAAATGTAGAACTGACGGCCATAAAGCAGTTGACTGCTGGTTGTACTGGAACATGTAAATCAGGTGTGAGTCAAGG
Organism: Cyclopterus lumpus; assembly: GCF_009769545.1. Classification (NCBI taxonomy): domain Eukaryota; kingdom Metazoa; phylum Chordata; class Actinopteri; order Perciformes; family Cyclopteridae; genus Cyclopterus; species Cyclopterus lumpus. Next base: position 195,660 of record NC_046981.1, read on the forward strand.
TGAAGCTGCAGAGCTCCGTCAAACTAATTGTCTCATGAAATAATAATAACCGATCAGGCCATATTTCACTGCTCGTTATGAGCCATAACAAAAACACACACTAAACATTACAATGTCCTCTTTAATATTCAATTAATACAAAATGATTTATTTCACATCAACTATGATTATGGTTTATTACAATCAAGAACAATCTACTGTACAAACAAATAACTCAGTATTACTCTATGAGTCAGCTTTGTGTCATAAAAACATTAATAGGGCTTTAGTTCAGTTCTCACTAAACTGTTAAGAGAGACAAAGGTCAGAGCAGGAGGTTTCTATTTCAACTGGAACTATTATAATAAAGTGTAATGTTACTATAGTAACCATCTGAACAGTGTAATGCTAAGCTACCTAGCTTCACCAACAACACAAGATGCTGCTCTTGATGTCTTTATAAGCATGATGTTATCTATGTTCTTATTTAATGAGGGCGTCTAGATATAGATATATCTAGATATCATATCTATATCTAGATATTTATAAAGACCACCAAACTACCAACCAGCTGTCTTTTATATGGACTTGATTCTGGGTTCATCTAACAGCTGAGACCTTCATGATGACCCTGACTCCCTTCATGACTGCGTAGTCCATCCTCATCCCGGTTCAGGGCTGGAGGCCTCCAAAGCACATGTACTTGACCTCCAGGTATTCGTTGATGCCGTACTTGCCGCCTTCGATGCCCAAACCGGACTGCTTGACTCCGCCGAACGTGGCCTCCGGGGTGGACAGGAGGCCCTCGTTGATGGCCACCATCCCCACCTCCAGCGCCTCCGTCACGCGCCAGATCTGACTGACGTCCTGCGAGAAGAAGTAACCTGAGGATGGAGAGCAACCGAGAGTTAGAATACATCATCATTTATAATTATAATATATAACAATATACTACATTATAATACATATAACAATAATAATAATATATGTAGGTGAAATAACGGCTCTATAGTTCTTGACCCTAACTATAGTTCTTGACCCTAACCCTCTCACTATAGTTCTTGACCCTAACCCTCTCACTATAGTTCTTGACCCTAACCCTCTCACTATAGTTCTTGACCCTAACCCTCTCACTATAGTTCTTGACCCTAACCCTCTCACTATAGTTCTTGACCCTAACCCCTCACTATAGTTCTTGACCCTAACCCTCTCACTATAGTTCTTGACCCTAACCCTCTCACTATAGTTCTTGACCCTAACCCTCTCACTATAGTTCTTGACCCTAACCCTCTCACTATAGTTATTGACCCTAACCCTCTCACTATAGTTATTGACCCTAACCCTCTCACTATAGTTCTTGACCCTAACCCCTCACTATAGTTCTTGACCCTAACCCTCTCACTATAGTTCTTGACCCTAACCCTCTCACTATAGTTCTTGACCCTAACCCTCTCACTATAGTTCTTGACCCTAACCCTCTCACTATAGTTCTTGACCCTAACCCTCACTATAGTTCTTGACCCTAACCCTCACTATAGTTATTGACCCTAACCCTCTCACTATAGTTATTGACCCTAACCCTCTCACTATAGTTCTTGACCCTAACCCTCTCACTATAGTTCTTGACCCTAACCCTCACTATAGTTATTGACCCTAACCCTCTCACTATAGTTATTGACCCTAACCCTCTCACTATAGTTCTTGACCCTAACCCTCTCACTATAGTTCTTGACCCTAACCCTCTCACTATAGTTCTTGACCCTAACCCTCACTATAGTTCTTGACCCTAACCCTCTCACTATAGTTCTTGACCCTAACCCTCTCACTATAGTTCTTGACCCTAACCTATGCAGGTCACTCACCTGCCAGCCCGACGCTGCTGGCGTTAGCGATAGCCAGAGCTTCTTCCTCCGTGTCGAACCTGGAGACCACAAACACAAACTTCTGGTTGGTCGTCTTCGGGAACACAAGCAGAAGCTCTCCTTGTTATCTCGTCACATAATATAATCAATAATAAAGTTTGTGTTTTTAAAACTCCCTTTTATTTCAATGCAGCTGCACAACAACTAGAGCAACAAAAACAACTTTTATTGAGGACGACAATAAAGGCCTAAAGTCCTATAATAAACGATCTGTATGAGACCATCTATGAGGAACTTTTGAAAGAATAGCATGAAAAGGTCACAGTATAGTAGGTCTTAAAATATGAAAAAGGTCATAAGATATGTATTAAAAGAAAGTCAAAAAGAAAATCCCTTTTATAGAAAGTCCTCAAACAAATGCCAGTATGTCGTAACAGGAATAGCACGCCAGGAGACCTGATGACGGGCAGCAGCGGGCCGAAGGTCTCCTCCTGGGTGCAGATCATGTCCGTGGTGACGCCGGCCAGCAGCGTGGGCTCCATGAAGGACCTCTCCAGACGCTTTCCTCCTCTCAGCACCGTGGCTCCCCGGGACACAGCATCCGAGATCTGGTGGACCACCTGAGAACCATACGAGTTCAAGAGCTTCAGCTGGGATGCTGGCTCAGGTGTATAGGTGGGGCTGGTTCAGGCGTATAGGTGGGGCTGGTTCAGGCGTATAGGTGGGGCTGGTTCAGGTGTATAGGTGGGGCTGGTTCAGACGTATAGGTGGGGCTGGTTCAGGCGTATAGGTGGGGCTGGTTCAGGCGTATAGGTGGGGCTGGTTCAGGCGTATAGGTGGGGCTGGTTCAGCCGTATAGGTGGGGCTGGTTCAGGCGTATAGGTGGGGCTGGTTCAGGCGTATAGGTGGGGCTGGTTCAGGCGTATAGGTGGGGCTGGTTCAGGCGTATAGGTGGGGCTGGTTCAGGCGTATAGGTGGGGCTGGTTCAGGCGTATAGGTGGGGCTGGTTCAGGCGTATAGGTGGGGCTGGTTCAGGCGTATAGGTGGGGCTGGTTTAGGCGTATAGGTGGGGCTGGTTTAGGCGTATAGGTGGGGCTGGTTTAGGCGTATAGGTGGGGCTGGTTCAGGCGTATAGGTGGGGCTGGTTCAGGCATATAGGTGGGGCTGGTATAGGCGTATAGGTGGGGCTGGTTTAGGTGTATAGGTGGGGCTGGTTCAGGCGTATAGGTGGGGCTGGTTTAGGTGTATAGGTGGGGCTGGTTCAGGTGTATAGGTGGGGCTGGTATAGGTGGGGCTGGTTTAGGCGTATAGGTGGGGCTGGTTCAGGCGTATAGGTGGGGCTGGTTCAGGTGTATAGGTGGGGCTGGTTCAGGCGTATAGGTGGGTCTGGTTCAGGCGTATAGGTGGGGCTGGTTCAGGCGTATAGGTGGGGCTGGTTCAGGCGTATAGGTGGGGCTGGTTTAGGCGTATAGGTGGGGCTGGTTCAGGCGTATAGGTGGGGCTGGTTTAGGTGTATAGGTGGAGCTGGTTTAGGTGTATAGGTGGGGCTGGTTTAGGTGTATAGGTGGGGCTGGTTCAGGTGTATAGGTGGGGCTGGTTCAGGCATATAGGTGGGGCTGGTTCAGGCGTATAGGTGGGGCAGGTTTAGGCGTATAGGTGGGGCTGGTTTAGGCGTATAGGTGGGGCTGGTTTAGGCGTATAGGTGGGGCTGGTTCAGGCGTATAGGTGGGGCTGGTATAGGCGTATAGGTGGGGCTGGTTCAGGTTTATAGGTGGGGCTGGTTCAGGCGTATAGGTGGGGCTGGTTTAGGTGTATAGGTGGGGCTGGTTCAGGTGTATAGGTGGGGCTGGTTCAGGCGTATAGGTGGGGCTGGTTTAGGTTTATAGGTGGGGCTGGTTTAGGTGTATAGGTGGGGCTGGTTCAGGTGTATAGGTGGGGCTGGTTCAGGCGTATAGGTGGGGCTGGTTTAGGTTTATAGGTGGGGCTGGTTCAGGTGTATAGGTGGGGCTGGTTTAGGTGTATAGGTGGGGCTGGTTCAGGTGTATAGGTGGGGCTGGTTTAGGTTTATAGGTGGGGCTGGTTCAGGCGTATAGGTGGGGCTGGTTTAGGTTTATAGGTGGGGCTGGTTCAGGTGTATAGGTGGGGCTGGTTCAGACGTATAGGTGGGGCTGGTTCAGGTGTATAGGTGGGGCTGGTATAGGTGGGGCTGGTTTAGGCGTATAGGTGGGGCTGGTTCAGGCGTATAGGTGGGGCTGGTTCAGGCGTATAGGTGGGGCTGGTTCAGGCGTATAGGTGGGGCTGGTTCAGGCGTATAGGTGGGGCTGGTTCAGGTGTATAGGTGGGGCTGGTTTAGGCGTATAGGTGGGGCTGGTTCAGGCGTATAGGTGGGGCTGGTTTAGGCGTATAGGTGGGGCTGGTTCAGGCGTATAGGTGGGGCTGGTTCAGGCGTATAGGTGGGGCTGGTTCAGGTGTATAGGTGGGGCTGGTTCAGGCGTATAGGTGGGTCTGGTTCAGACGTATAGGTGGGGCTGGTTCAGGCGTATAGGTGGGGCTGGTTTAGGCGTATAGGTGGGGCTGGTTTAGGTGTATAGGTGGAGCTGGTTTAGGTGTATAGGTGGGGCTGGTTCAGGCGTATAGGTGGGGCAGGTTTAGGCGTATAGGTGGGGCTGGTTTAGGCGTATAGGTGGGGCTGGTTCAGGCGTATAGGTGGGGCTGGTATAGGCGTATAGGTGGGGCTGGTTCAGGTTTATAGGTGGGGCTGGTTCAGGTGTATAGGTGGGGCTGGTTCAGGCGTATAGGTGGGGCTGGTTTAGGTTTATAGGTGGGGCTGGTTTAGGTGTATAGGTGGGGCTGGTTCAGGTGTATAGGTGGGGCTGGTTCAGGTGTATAGGTGGGGCTGGTTCAGGCGTATAGGTGGGGCTGGTTTAGGTTTATAGGTGGGGCTGGTTCAGGTGTATAGGTGGGGCTGGTTTAGGTGTATAGGTGGGGCTGGTTCAGGTGTATAGGTGGGGCTGGTTTAGGTTTATAGGTGGGGCTGGTTCAGGCGTATAGGTGGGGCTGGTTTAGGTTTATAGGTGGGGCTGGTTCAGGTGTATAGGTGGGGCTGGTTTAGGTGTATAGGTGGGGCTGGTTCAGGTGTATAGGTGGGGCTGGTTTAGGTTTATAGGTGGGGCTGGTTCAGGCGTATAGGTGGGGCTGGTTTAGGCGTATAGGTGGGGCTGGTTCAGGTTTATAGGTGGGGCTGGTTCAGGCGTATAGGTGGGGCTGGTTTAGGTGTATAGGTGGGGCTGGTTTAGGTGTATAGGTGGGGCTGGTTCAGGTGTATAGGTGGGGCTGGTTCAGGCGTATAGGTGGGGCTGGTTTAGGTTTATAGGTGGGGCTGGTTCAGGTGTATAGGTGGGGCTGGTTTAGGTTTATAGGTGGGGCTGGTTCAGGCGTATAGGTGGGGCTGGTTTAGGTTTATAGGTGGGGCTGGTTCAGGTGTATAGGTGGGGCTGGTTTAGGTGTATAGGTGGGGCTGGTTCAGGTGTATAGGTGGGGCTGGTTTAGGTTTATAGGTGGGGCTGGTTCAGGCGTATAGGTGGGGCTGGTTTAGGTTTATAGGTGGGGCTGGTTCAGGTGTATAGGTGGGGCTGGTTTAGGTGTATAGGTGGGGCTGGTTCAGGTGTATAGGTGGGGCTGGTTTAGGTGTATAGGTGGGGCTGGTTCAGGTGTATAGGTGGGGCTGGTTTAGGTGTATAGGTGGGGCTGGTTCAGGCGTATAGGTGGGGCTGATTCAGGTTCATAGTTAGTGATTTTAGATGGTATGAAGTAAATGTAATAAATCAATAAGCAGGCTAACCTTCTATAAGCTATAATAATAATAATAATAATAATAATAATAACAACCTTCTCTGCAGCTCTGGCGTTGATGAGCGGGCCCTGGGTGGTGCCGGGCTCTGAGCCGTGGCCCAGGACCAGCTGGGCGTCCATGGCTCGGCCCAGCTGGTCCATGAAGCGGTCGTGGATGCCGCTCTGCACCAGGAAGCGGTTGGAACACACGCACGTCTACGAGAAGAGGAGGAGATGGTCAAACCGCCACAGCTTCACGGCGAGCTTCATCCAGAACACTTGTGTCACCTGTCCGGAGTTCCTGAACTTGGAGGCCATGGCTCCACCCACCGCCTTGTCGACGTCAGCGCTGTCGAACACGATGAAGGGGGCGTGGCCTCCCAGCTCCATGGACGCCTTCTTCACAGTGTCAGCAGCCAGTTTCAGCAGCACCTGAGAGCAGAAGTAAATAAGTATAAATACACTATATATAAATAAATTATTGCACTGTTCTGTTGCTTTTATTTATATATAAAAGACCTAATGGAATGAACACTATATATTCTCTCACTCTCACTGTGTCGGGGTGCAGCCGAGCAGCGCGTGCTGCTCGGCTGCACCCCATAGGTGTTGCGCTAGCATGGGGCTGCACTACCTAACCAGGAAACACGGGATTAGAATCTCGCCCGTGTTTCCGTGTTCAGTGGAGGACTGCAGCCTGGCGGTGGGGGAGCTGGTCGGCCACGGCAGCATGAAGTCTGCTGCGCGGATGAACAAAGCCGTGGTCATCTTTCTGGAGAGCGCGAGTAAGGCCCCATCTTAGAGACCCCCAGCAGGGGGCAGCAGGCCGGATCTCGGGGCTCACCTTGCCAGTGGCGGTGGATCCAGTAAAGGAGATCTTGGCCACTAGGGGGTCGGTGCAGAGAACCTCCCCGACTGAGGCAGCCTTCTCTCTGGAGCACGGGACTACGTTAAAGACCCCCGCAGGGACCCCCGCCTGCTCCGCCAGCTGCAGAACAGGAAGTCATTGCTGTCATTCACAGGAAGGTAGAAGGTGAAGAAGAAGAAGATGTTCGGGGAGCCCACCTCAGCCAGAGCCAGAGCAGACAGTGGCGTGTCCTCGGCCGGTTTCACCACCACCGTGCAGCCGGCAGCCAGAGCGGCGGCCGCCTTCCTGGTGATCATCGCGCTGGGGAAGTTCCACTGTGGAGCAGCAGTAATAATAATAATAATAATAATAATAATAATAATAATAATAATAATAATAATAAAAGCTGCGAGCAGCGATGAACGGGCCCTCGCTCATCTGCGCCAGTCGGGGGCGCCGGCCCGCTTGGCCGAGAACGCAGGGCCGTCAGGCGGACGTTTTATCGTTTGTCATGCTGATTTTCTTACGCCGTTAGGTGGCGCTTTGACTGAGTGAAAATAAGCTTGTCGATATCTTCAGGCCGTGACTTGTAACAAGCACGACAAGTTTGGTGCAGATTCGAGCAAGTCCAGTTGAGCCAGTAGGTGGCGCTTTGAGAATGTGAACATATACATGCATCTCCACGTGAAGTCTAGACCAGGCAAAAATGAACCCTGGCCTGGATTCGAACACAGTTCTCCGCGTCACAAGGCGAATACATATACCACTACACCACCGATCTGATGAAAATTTGAGCCGTTTGCGTGTAAGGAGAAGACTTTATTGTCTAAAACTTTTTTTTAAGTAGGTGTTCCTATGACAATTTCAAATGTTTCTTCTTGTAAATGTGTTCAGACCTTGACTGGCATCATGCATGATTATTTTTGGAAGGATTGGTTTAGTTAAAGCAACAGTCTATAACATAACAGAACACTAATAATACTTATATGTATTAAACTAGGAGTCTTATTAGATTATTGTGTGCTTCTAAACAAGTTCATAAAGATCCAGCACTCATTTCCTGAAAGGTGCAAAAGTCTCAAACTAATCTCACTCTGGGTTCACCTTGAGTCCTAAGCTTGTTAGTTTAGCATGTTAGCTTAGCATTAGCCAACAGTCTGTAGTTCTGCAGCCATTCGGTCAGAAGGTGTTGGACACATTAACATGTTGAGGATTAATAAAGTTATGACAGTTCATCCCGTATAAGCAGGCGACATGTAGTCTCCTGACAAGCTTGTGATTGGCCGACTCACCGGTGTGATTATGGAGGCCACGCCCACAGGCTGTTTAAGGAGGAGGATCTTTCGGTCTTTGGCAGGCGACGGGACCAGGTCTCCATAAACCCGCCTCGCCTCCTCTGAGAACCACTCCAGGAAGGAGGCGGAGTACGCCACCTCCCCGAGAGACTCATGCATGGGTTTACCCTGCAAGACAGACGGGCAGTCAGACAGGCAGACGGTTTAGTCCTCTGGTCTGGGTTTTCTTCGACATGATACTCACACATTCAAACGTGATGAGTTTGGCCAGATCGTCTTTGTGCAGCATCAGCAGGTCGAACCATCTCCTCAACACGACGCTGCGCTCCTACAGGACGACCAATCACATGACGACCGATCACATGACTTCAGGGGTCAGCTGACTGAATCTTGTTGGTAGTCAAAGTTAAAATAATAATATGTTTCCTTAGTGAAAACCAAAGGAGAGCTTTGATCCATCTGTCTCATTAATGTCTAAGAGTGGAAAATATTAACCGAGAACAGGAAGTTATTTATATTGTTAATAATTTACATTGGAAGGCTGAATGCCCTGTTAGGACACGTTCAAACAGTGGGATCGGTGGTGGGAATGTTAAACCTGCCGCACTGGCTGTTCCGGTCCAAACGGTCAGTCATGTAGTTCCTCCCTGTGTGTTTCCTTCCTGTGAGCAGGTAGAACCGGGAGAGGATTGCAACTTGGAAGGGTCTAGGTTCTTCGGTTGTGTCTACTGGCCATGTGTCACTGCCTGGGAGTGAGATCAGGGTACCAGTAAAGATATTGAGGGATACAGGGGCTTTTAATTCATTCGTTGTGAGTTCTGTGCTGCCTCTCTCAAGAAACTAACACCGGGGAGTGCATTTTAATGCGGGGAATGGGTTTAAATATATTGCCTGTACCATTGCATAGGCTAAGGGCTCGACTGTGGTTTGGTTCAGGGCGAGGTGGCCATGGATGTACGTCCTGCATTGCCAATTAGAGGGGTGGATATCATTCTGGGAAACGACCTGGCTGGTAACCGTGTATGGGCTGACGGTCCGCCACCTCCTATAGTAACATATTTTCCCTCGGTTCCAAAGGTACCTGATGAGAATGCGCGGTCGTTCCCTGGTTTTTACAGCTTGTGCAGTTACCCGGGCTATGTGCCGTGGAGAGGCAGAACCTGAAGTTGAGCAGACGATCACAGATGAGTTTGGTTTTCTCTGTGTACACACCCAACTCTCTTTTGTCTGTTTCCCGCAGCGGCTTGGCGGCTGAGCAGCAGGCTGATCCTGCGCTTAGGGAGCTGTTCGACCAAGTGCTATCGAGGGTCGACGGGAAAAGTGCTGCAAAGGGTTCTCTTCTGCAAGATGATTTGTTGGTGAGGAATGGATGCCGCACGGGGAGAACTTCGTGGGTAACCCTGTTTTTCAGGTTGTGGTCCCATCAAAATTCCGGGAAGTGGTGCTGAGGACGTCACACGATCAATTTGGGCATATGGGGGTTCGAAAGACGTACCACTATGTTCTCAGGTATTTTTTTTGGCCTCGAATGAAGAGAGATGTGTTTTATTATATCAAAACATGTCATACATGTCAGATGACGGGTAAGCCTAACCAGACCATCAAGCTGGACTCCACTGGCCCCAATTCCCGCAGTTGCTCAGCCATTTGAGCATCTAATCATTGATTGTGTTGGTCCCGTTCAAAGTTTGGAAGTAACTATTTGCTTACAGTTATGTGTCAAAGTACAAGGTATCACGCTGCCTATCCGTTGCGCACCATTACAGCTAGATGTGTGGTTAAAGCTCTGACTCAGTTCATTTCCATCTTTGGAATTCCAAAGGTTGTTCAAAGTCACCAGGGTTCCAACTTTTCCTCCCATTTGTTTTCTCAAGTCTTGAAGCAGCGGGTGAAACATAATCAAGCTTGTCCATATCATGCTCAGAGCCAAAGTGTGATTTCACCAAACCCTTAAGTTTCTGTTGCGGGGCTATTGCGTTGAGTTAAATCAAGACTGGGAGGAGGGGCTTCCCTGGTTGCTGTTAGCTGCCAGAGAGGTTGTGCAGGAGAGCACTGGGTTTAGCCCGAACAAACTTATGTTTGGGCATGCAGTGCGCAGGCCACTTGCTGCATGATCCGGTTTCCCAACCTGAAGCCCCTCGAAATTTGATTGATCATGTTAGGCTGTCAGACCTGTGCTAATGGCAGGTACTGTGGGACGACAGTCGCTGGTTAATTTGACGGTACATGAGGATGATGGGGTGTTTTGCCCTGATGAAAGTCTGTTGCAGGGCCGGTTAAAGAATTCTGAAACGCTGGCTAACTTGGAGTCCTTGTTTGGGCACTTGGCAAAGGAGCATTTTACAGAGTTGACTGCTCTGATTAACAACACATTTGATAGAGCACGACATTGACGTGGGTGGGGCGCAGCCAATCCGCCAGCGTTTTTACCCGGTGTCGGAACAGAAACGCAGAGTAATGGAAAAAGAAATACAGTATATGCTTGACATTATTTATTTATATATATATATATATATATATATATATATATATATATATATATATATATATATATATATATATATATATATATCAAGAATCACATTTAAAATTCTTCTCCTCACCTACAAAGCCTTGATTGGTGATGCACCATCATATCTTAAGGAGCTTGTAGTACCATATTGCCCCACTAAAGAGCTGCGCTCACTAAATGCGGGGCTACTTGTGGTTCCTAGGGTCCTAAAAAGTAGGATGGGAGCCAGAGCCTTCAGTTATCAAGCTCCTCTTTTATGGAACCAGCTTCCACTTTCAGTCCTGGAGGCAGACACAGTCACCTCATTTAAGACTAGACTTAAGACTTTCCTCTTTGATAGTGCTTATAGTTAGGGCTGAATCAGGTTTGCCCTGGTCCAGCCCCTTGATATGCTGCTATTGGCTTAAGGCTGCTGGGGGATGTTTTAGGATACACTGAGCACCTATCTCCTCTTCTCTCTCTCCTTATGGATGAATTTACATCTCTCCATTGCACCTTATTAACTCTGCTTCCTCCCCGGAGTCGTTGTGACTTCACGTCTCATAGGGTCCATTGGACCTGGAGGTGTCTGATGCCATACACACACACGTATATATACATACATACATACATACATACATACATATATATATATATACATACATATATATATATATATATATATATATATATATATATATACACATTAGTTTCATATACGTTCATGCATCATGAAACTATTTATACCATTTAATTTAATGAGTGTGATGTTTGGTGAATTATGTGCAAGCCGAATTAAACTCTGGTTCCTTTTAGTTAATAAAATGTCGTGCACTGACACAGTCCTTGGTGTTTTCTAAAGGATTTGCAACATGGATGTTAAATGGATGTTTTTCGAATGGAGTCCGGTTGCCAGGAGAGAGGCGGACGTACCTTCGCGGTGCACCGCTTCCACGACTGAAACGCCCGGTGCGCCGCCTCCACAGCCCGCTTGGCCTCCGCGGGGCCACAGTCGGACACCCGGGCGATCTCCTCCCCGGTGGCCGGGTCCAGGACAGGGAACTCCGAGGCTGCGGAGACCCATCGGCCATCCACGTAGCCCCGCGTCCGGAGCAGCGGAGCGGAGACGTCCAGGCTGTAGTGCCTCTGCATGGCGGAGGGACCGGGCACGAACTGCCGGAGGAAGCAGCGAGTCCTCAGGACACAGAGCGAGGACATAGTGGACAGAACAGCCGTGTGTGTGTGTGGAGGTCTCACTGTGTGCAGCCTGGAGGACCTGCTTCTCCACGAAGCTCCGCAGCAGAACTCCGGCGGCTTTCTGTCGGTTTTAACCGGTCTGGAGGAAGAGGCGTGCACCACGTGACTCTACACAAGGGGCTGATGCGTTCAAGGTCCAACGGTCATACATTCACACCCGGACTGATACTTCAAAGGTCCGACGTTAATAACAGATAGAGCTGCTCTGGGGCAGTGGTTCTCCACTGGTCTGGGGCCGTGGTTCTCAACTAGTCTGGGGCAGTGGTTCTCTACTGGTCTGGGGCAGTGGTTCTCCACTGGTCTGGGGCAGTGGTTCTCCACTGGTCTGGGGCCGTGGTTCTCAACTAGTCTGGGGCAGTGGTTCTCCACTGGTCTGGGGCAGTGGTTCTCAACTAGTCTGGGGCCGTGGTTCTCAACTAGTCTGGGGCAGTGGTTCTCCACTGGTCTGGGGCCGTGGTTCTCCACTAGTCTGGGGCAGTGGTTCTCCACTGGTCTGGGGCCGTGGTTCTCCACTAGTCTGGGGCAGTGGTTCTCAACTAGTCTGGGGCAGTGGTTCTCCACTGGTCTGGGGCAGTGGTTCTCCACTGGTCTGGGGCAGTGGTTCTCAACTAGTCTGGAGCAGTGGTTCTCCACTGGTCTGGGGCCGTGGTTCTCCACTAGTCTGGGGCAGTGGTTCTCCTCTGGTCTGGGGCCGTGGTTCTCCACTAGTCTGGGGCAGTGGTTCTCAACTAGTCTGGGGCCGTGGTTCTCAACTAGTCTGGGGCAGTGGTTCTCCACTGGTCTGGGGCCGTGGTTCTCCACTAGTCTGGGGCAGTGGTTCTCCACTGGTCTGGGGCAGTGGTTCTCAACTAGTCTGGGGCAGTGGTTCTCCACTGGTCTGGGGCCGTGGTTCTCAACTAGTCTGGGGCAGTGGTTCTCCACTGGTCTGGGGCCGTGGTTCTCCACTAGTCTGGGGCAGTGGTTCTCCACTGGTCTGGGGCCGTGGTTCTCCACTAGTCTGGGGCAGTGGTTCTCAAATAGTCTGGGGCAGTGGTTCTCCACTGGTCTGGGGCAGTGGTTCTCCACTAGTCTGGGGCAGTGGTTCTCAAATAGTCTGGGGCAGTGGTTCTCCACTGGTCTGGGGCAGTGGTTCTCAACTAGTCTGGAGCAGTGGTTCTCCACTAGTCTGGAGCAGTGGTTCTCAACTAGTCTGGGGCAGTGGTTCTCAACTAGTCTGGGGCAGTGGTTCTCCACTAGTCTGGGGCAGTGGTTCTCAACTAGTCTGGGGCAGTGGTTCTCCACTAGTCTGGGGCCGTGATTCTCCACTGGTCTGGGGCAGTGGTTCTCAACTAGTCTGGGGCTGTGGTTCTCCACTGGTCTGGGGCCGTGGTTCTCCACTAGTCTCGGGCAGTGGTTCTCAACTAGTCTGGGGCAGTGGTTCTCCACTAGTCTGGGGCCGTGGTTCTCCACTGGTCTGGGGCCGTGGTTCTCAACTAGTCTGGGGCCGTGGTTCTCAACTAGTCTGGGGCAGTGGTTCTCCACTGGTCTGGGGCAGTGGTTCTTAACTAGTCTGGGGCAGTGGTTCTCCACTAGTCTGGGGCAGTGGTTCTCCACTGGTCTGGGGCAGTGGTTCTCCACTGGTCTGGGGCAGTGGTTCTTAACTAGTCTGGGGCAGTGGTTCTCCACTAGTCTGGGGCAGTGGTTCTCCACTGGTCTGGGGCAGTGGTTCTTAACTAGTCTGGGGCAGTCGTTCTCCACTAGTCTGGGGAAGTGGTTCTCCACTGGTCCGGCAGGGACCCCCCCCCATCACCTCTGAATGACAAGCCGAGACCCAAATCGAGGAACATGTTCACCTTGTCGTATGTATTTAATCTAAAGATGGTGCAGTTTGAACCTGAGGGTTCAGAATATCAGTCAATTACTTTACAGTCAATTAAAAACCACAAAGTGCATCTTAAGGACACGAGTAATACAACATGCATAACTATTCAGTAACTTCAGACTTTTTAAATACTCAATAGGGATTTCATGCACAAACATGAAATAAAACAGTCCAACTAGTGAGAAGTAGTTTAAGAAAGAGTGAAAAGATGTAACTTTAGCAGAGAATACTCACTCATTGGATCTATGACGCTGCACTATGGAAGCAATGTGTGGAGGAGCAATGTGTGGAGCAATGTGTGGAGGAGCAATGTAATGAGGAGCAATGTGTTGAGGAGCAATGTAATGAGGAGCAATGTGTTGAAGAGCAATGTAATGAGGAGCAATGTGTTAAGGAGAAATGTGTTGAGGAAAAGTATACAACATAAACTTCTGATGACCTCACCAGGAGATAAATACTCTATTCACCCTGTAACACTGATGTAGCCTCTGGTGTTAAAGACAGTACACATTGAACCCAATCCAGGTCTTGCCGTGGCCCGTCAACCCAGAGTCCAGATCAGGAAGCAGAAGCAGAGTTGTAGTCTTGTTAGAATGCATTGTAAGAGTAACGTACGCTCAGCATCCAACCAGCCTCTACTCTCTGCTACCCGCTCAAAAAGCAAGAAAAAGATATCTGGGTCTTGTTCACAAAACGGAGGAACCAACCTCAGATTAACGGCAACATCAAAATCCCGTGAAGATGCATGACCATCCCTCAGTCTCAACCTGCGCTCTACTAGTTCAAGTCTTTTAATGTCCACTTGCAAAAAAGATGCTTCTCATGTTCTCCTTCAATGCTCAGCAATTTTCACCAACTGATCCCGCGAACAACGTTCCAAGAACTCCTCCGATGGAGCTCTCACAAAGTCCTCAACACTAGCCATAACAACCCCAAAAAATATTTCTTACTCGCCTGAACAACCCAAATAGGTTTTTTTGACCTTCGCCAACCCGACAGCCACAGATCAAACGTTCCATAAACAGCCAAAACGTCACTGAAATCCCGTCCCGCTAACTGCCTAATAAGAGACTAGCTAAACTCCCCCTAGTCTTCAATTCAGTTTATTTTGTATAGCCCAATATCACAAATTACAAATTTGCCTCAGAGGGCTTTAGAATCTGTACACATACGACATCCCTGACCCATGACCTCACATTGGATGAGGAAAAACTCCCCAAAAATAACCTTTGACAGGGAAAAAAGGGAAGAAACCTTCAGGAGAGCAACAGAGGAGGATCCCTCTCCCCGGATGGACAGAAGAATAGATGTCATGTGACCAGATGAACAGAGTTACAGAGTTACATAAACACATTACATGAATATGACAATGTATGAATGGAACTCCAATCCATGAAACAGAAGGAGGTAGAGAGGAGGGGGGGCGGGGCATCAGCAGGGCCAATGGGAGGCCGGCTCACCAGCATCAGACACCTCCAGGTCCAATGGACCCTATGAGACGTGAAGTCACAACGACTCCGGGGAGGAAGCAGAGTTAATAAGGTGCAATGGAGAGATGTAAATTCATCCATAATTCATTTCAATTCAGTTTATTTTGTATAGCCCAATATCACAAATTACAAATTTGCCTCAGAGGGCTTTACAATCTGTACACATACGACATCCCTGTCCCAGGACCTCACATCGAATCAGGAAAAACTCCCCAAAAATAACCTTTGACAGGGAAAAAAGGGAAGAAACATAAGTAGAGAGAGAAGGGGAGATAGGCGCTCAGTGTATCCTAAAACATCCCCCAGCAGCCTATAAGCCTATAGCAGCATATCAAGGGGCTCGACCAGGGCAAACCTGATTCAGCCCTAACTATAAGCACTATTAAAGAGGAAAGTCTTAAGTCTATTCTTAAATGAGGTGACTGTGTCTGCCTCCCGGACTGAAAGTGGAAGCCGAGTAAAATAACTTCAGTTTTGTCTGAGTTTAACATCAGGAAGTTGCAGGTCATCCATGTTTTTATGTCTTTAAGACATTCTTGAATTTTAGCGAGCTGGTTGGTCTCCTCTGGTTTGATCCATAGATATAATTGAGTATCATCTGCATAGCAATGAAAGTGTATGGGGTGTTTCCTGATAATGTTGCCCATTATATTATTGCATATATAAGGTAAATAAAATTGGTCCAGGCACAGAACCTTGTGGATGTTAGGATTCCTGTCTGATGTTAGTGTTGGCTCCCCTTTTTGTTCCCCTCCTGTCTGGTTTATTGTTATGTGCTTAATGTTTTGCTTTTGTCAGTCTACAGTCCCCACCTCCGGTTTCCGCCCACTACCACGCCCCTCTCCTTTGGCTCAGCTGGGACTCGTTGCCCTAAGTGCTGCCAGCTGTTTTAAGGACCATGGCATTCCCTGGCGGGTTGTCAGATCATTCCGGTCACCAGTCTGGTTCCTTACTGCATGTTGGGAACACCAGGTCTCTACCGATCCCGTTGATATCAAGGACTAGAGTTCGGTTGAGTTGCCCTCCCGGCTCCAGCAAGGGAACACTCGCTTCTGATCAGCTGGACTATTCTGATCATTGTTTTGTTTGTTTTATTCTTTGCTGTTTTTTCCTTCCCGATCCGTTAGGGAAATAAAGATCGTCATTTTGAATCTTAAAGGCTGCTGCGTGAGCGTGCATTTGGGTCCTCCACACCACACAACCCTAACAGTGGAACTCCGTGATTAACGTTGGTGGTCATTGAGGCTTCATCGTTTACAAATACAAACTGAGATCGATCTGATAAATAGGATTTAAACCAACTTAGTGCGGTACCTGAAATGCCAATCGACTGATCCAGTCTCTGTAATAGGATGTCATGATCAATGGTGTCGAACGCAGCACTAAGGTCTAACAAGACCAGTACAGAGATAAGTCCTTTATCAGCACTAAGGTCTAATAATACCAGTACAGAGATGAGTCCTTTATCTGATGCAATTAGGAGGTCATTAGTAATCTTCACCAGTGCTGTCTCTGTGGTGTTTTCTAAATCCTGACTGAAACTCCTCAAATAAACTATTCTGATGTAGAAAGTCACACAACTGATTTGCGACTACTTTCTCAAGGATCTTAGAGAGGAAGGGAAGGTTAGAGATCGGTCTGTAGTTAGCCAACACCTCTGGATTAAGAGTGGTCTTCTTCAGGAGAGGTTTAATTACAGCTACTTTGAAGGAATGTGGTACATGGCCTGTTAGCAAAGACACATTAACAATATCCAGCAGAGAGGTGACAATTAAAGGCAACACGTCTTTAAGCAGCCTCATTGGGATGGGGTCTAAGAGACAGGTAGACGGTTTAGAAGTAGAAACCGTTGAAGACAATTGGTCTAGGTTAATGGGAGAAAAGCTATCCAAATATACACCAGGGCATACAGCCGTTTCCAAGGCCACTCCTCTTGAGGACAGATCAGCACTGGTTGAGGGCAAGAGATCATCAATCTAGACTCTAATAGTTAACACCTTTTTATTAAAGAAATTCATGAAGTCATTACTACTGAGGTCTATTGGAATACACGGCTCCATAGCCAGGGAGCAAACCTCCTTTGCCTCACTGTCTTTTTCTTCAGTGGGGCTATCGAGTCTAGTGTCATTCTCAGTGAGCCTGTAGCACTATCGACAATATGATCAATCTGGGACGGACTAAAGTTATCACAGGAGTCCTCTGTCACATTGAGACGTGGTATTGAATCACCATGGACATTGGCATCCCTATCCCCATCCCAAGAACCAAGCGCAACATATCCTTCAGAAATCTCAAAACTATTTCCCCCACAACTCTTTCAGCCTCTCTTGCCAGTACCATGTCGGCCTCCCCTTTCCCACTGTCTGATAATCCCTCTGATCTCGTAAATTACTACAATAACACACTCTCCTCCTGTCTTGATCAGCTGGCTCCTATTAAAACCAAAACTGTCTCATTCACTCACTCAGCTCCCTGGTATACTCCTGCTCTCCACCACATGAAATCCCGTAAGCGCCAGCTTGAAAGACTCTGCAGGAAAACTGGTTTAACAGTCCATCTCCAAGCCCACTCTGACTACCTTCAACAATACAAAGACGCTCTCATCTCAGCCCGGACCACCTACTACTCACACCTCATACACGCTGGCTCCTCCAACCCAAAGGCTCTCTTCTCAACAATAAACAAGCTTCTCAAACCCAGGGACAACACCTCCAAATCCTTTACAGTCGACAAGTGCAACTCTTTCCTTTCATTTTTCAATACAAAAATGTATATAATTTACAGCAACCTGAAGACCTCACCCGCCCTTTCCATCTCTCCACCCCCTCTCCCCATATTCATCCCCCTTTCTCAGTTCTCCCCTGTGTCCCCTTTGGAGCTCTCTTCATTCACAACAGGAATGAGAAGCTCCACCTGGATCCTGGATCCCATAACATCTACTCTCACCAAGGAATGTCTCCCAGCCATTGCTCCACTCATCATAGCAATAATCAACTCCTCCCTGAACTCCGGCTCAGTCCCCGACACACTTAAACTGGCTGCTGTCACCCCCATCCTCAAGAAACCTGGACTCGACCCTGAGACCCATCCTCAAGAAACCTGGACTCGACCCTGAGACCATGAGCAATTTCCGGCCCATCTCAAATCTTCCCTTCCTGTCAAAAATACTGGAACGTGTCGTTGCTGCACAACTCAAAACCCACCTCATTTCCAACGATCTGTTCGAGCCATTTCAATCTGGTTTCCGCTCACAGCACAGCACCGAAACAGCACTTCTCAAAGTCACCAATGACCTCCTCCTCTCCTCAGACTCTGGCCACCTCAACATTCTCCTTCTCCTGGATCTCACTGCAGCCTTTGACACCATCAACCACAACATCCTTCTCTCTCGCCTCAAATCGTCCCTCAACATCACCGGAACTGCTCTCTCCTGGCTCAAATCATATCTAACAAACAGACAACAATTTATCAGCATCAACTGCACCTCCTCACTGCTCCTCTGTCTCAAGGCGTCCCCCAGGGTTCGGTGCTTGGTCCTCTTCTGTTCATCCTCTACCTGCTCCCTCTTGGAAACATCATACGTCATCACGGTCTCCTCTTCCACTGCTACGCTGATGATGTCCAGCTCTACATCTCCACAAAAGCCATTACCACTACTACTCACTCCACTCTGACCAACTGCCTCACTGACATTAAATCATGGATGCAAACCAACTTTCTCAAACTCAACTGTGATAAATCGGATATGATTATCATCGGCCCAAAATCTCTCACCAAAACAAACTTCTGCCTCACCATCGATAACTCCACTCTGTCTCCCTCCCCTCACATCCGCAACCTCGGAGTCATGTTTGACAGCAACCTCTCATTTGAACATCACATCAAACAAATCACCAGAACCTCCTTCTTCCACCTAAAAAACATCTCAGCCCATCTCCGCCCATCACTCTCCTCATCTGCTGCTGAAACTTTAATCCACGCCTTCATCACCTCCAGAATTGACTATTGCAATAGTATTCTTTATGGCACATCTTCCAAAATCCTAAACAAACTCCAATACATCACCCCTGTTCTCCAGAGCCTTCACTGGCTCCCCGTCCCACAACGGATCCAATACAAAATCCTTCTCCTCACTCACAAAGCCCTCCATAATCAGGCCCCCTCCTACCTCAGACCTGCTCCACCACCACACTCCATCAGGCCCCCTCCTACCTCAGACCTGCTCCACCACCACACTCCATCAGGCCCCCTCCTACCTCACAGACCTGCTCCACCACCACACTCCATCAGGCCCCCTCCTACCTCACAGACCTGCTCCACCACCACACTCCATCAGGCCCCCTCCTACCTCACAGACCTGCTCCACCACCACACTCCATCAGGCCCCCTCCTACCTCACAGACCTGCTCCACCACCACACTCCATCAGGCCCCCTCCTACCTCACAGACCTGCTCCACCACCACACTCCATGAGGCCCCCTCCTACCTCACAGACCTGCTCCACCACCACACTCCATGAGGCCCCCTCCTACCTCACAGACCTGCTCCACCACCACACTCCATGAGGCCCCCTCCTACCTCACAGACCTGCTCCACCACCACACTCCATCAGGCCCCCTCCTACCTCACAGACCTGCTCCACCACCACACTCCATCAGGCCCCCTCCTACCTCACCGACCTGCTCCACCACCACAATCCATCAGGCCCCCTCCTACCTCACAGACCTGCTCCACCACCACACTCCATCAGGCCCCCTCCTACCTCTCAGACCTGCTCCACCACCACACTCCATCAGGCCCCCTCCTACCTCACAGACCTGCTCCACCACACTCCATCAGGCCCCCTCCTACCTCACAGACCTGCTCCACCACCACACTCCATGAGGCCCCCTCCTACCTCACAGACCTGCTCCACCACCACACTCCATCAGGCCCCCTCCTACCTCTCAGACCTGCTCCACCACCACACTCCATCAGGCCCCCTCCTACCTCTCAGACCTGCTCCACCACCACACTCCATCAGGCCCCCTCCTACCTCACAGACCTGCTCCACCACCACACTCCATCAGGCCCCCTCCTACCTCAGACCTGCTCCACCACCACACTCCATCAGGCCCCCTCCTACCTCAGACCTGCTCCACCACCACACTCCATCAGGCCCCCTCCTACCTCTCAGACCTGCTCCACCACCACACTCCATCAGGCCCCCTCCTACCTCACAGACCTGCTCCACCACCACACTCCATCAGGCCCCCTCCTACCTCACAGACCTGCTCCACCACACTCCATCAGGCCCCCTCCTACCTCACAGACCTGCTCCACCACCACACTCCATCAGGCCCCCTCCTACCTCACAGACCTGCTCCACCACCACACTCCATCAGGCCCCCTCCTACCTCTCAGACCTGCTCCACCACCACACTCCTTCAGGCCCCCTCCTACCTCTCAGACCTGCTCCACCACCACACTCCATCAGGCCCCCTCCTACCTCACAGACCTGCTCCACCACCACACTCCATCAGGCCCCCTCCTACCTCAGACCTGCTCCACCACCACACTCCATCAGGCCCCCTCCTACCTCAGACCTGCTCCACCACCACAATCCATCAGGCCCCCTCCTACCTCAGACCTGCTCCACCACCACACTCCATCAGGCCCCCTCCTACCTCAGACCTGCTCCACCACCACACTCCATCAGGCCCCCTCCTACCTCATAGACCTGCTCCACCACCACACTCCATCAGGCCCCCTCCTACCTCAGACCTGCTCCACCACCACAATCCATCAGGCCCCCTCCTACCTCAGACCTGCTCCACCACCACACTCCATCAGGCCCCCTCCTACCTCACAGACCTGCTCCACCACCACACTCCATCTCCTCTGATGATCTCCTGTCCATCCCACATAGGACCAAGCACCGGACGTGGGGTGAAAGAGCCTTCTCCATATCTGCCCCCTCCCTCTGGAACTCTCTCCCCAAACCCATCAGAGACTGCACTGATTTTTCCTCATTCAAATCACAAATCAAAACCCACCTGTTCAGAACTGCTTTTAATGTGTGATTGTTTGTTTTTGTTTTCTTTCTTATCAGGGTCCGAGCGACTCAAAGTCCCTATTTATTTGTTTTATTTGTTTTACCTGTATTTTAGCTATTCTTATTTATTTATTTTTAGCTTTTAGGATGTTTTAATTATGTGAAGTGTCTTTGAGTATTATGAAAAGCACTATATAAATTAAATGCATTATTATTATTATTATTAAATGCAGAAGGAATCTCTTCTTTAAATGTAGCTACAGCACTGTCAGTTAGACATCTGGTGTAGAAACTTTTGACTAACGGTGTATACTCCGGGAGTATAAACTCAAAAGTTATGAGGTAATGGTCTGACAGAAGAGGGTTCTGTGGGAAGACCTCCAAATGCTCAATGTCAATGCCATATGTAAGAACAAGGCTTTCAAATGAGTTGTAGTTTAGTTTAGGTTTAGGATTCATTAATAGGCTTGAGTCAAAGATGGCTGCTACTCCACCTCCTCGGCCGGTGCCTCGAGGAATGTGAGTATTAATATGACTTGGAGGAGTTGATTCATTTAGGCTGACATATTCTTCATGGCTCAGCCAGGTTTCAGTAAGACACAATAAATCAATGTGATTGTCTGATATTAAATCATTTACTAATACAGCTTTAGATGACAGAGATCTAATATTTAGGAGTCCACATTTAATTCTCTTGTTTTGATCATGACATCCTATTACAGAGACTGGATCAGTCGATTGGCATTTCAGGTACCGCACTAAGTTGGTTTAAATCCTATTTATCAGATCGATCTCAGTTTGTATTTGTAAACGATGAAGCCTCAATGACCACCAACGTTAATCACGGAGTTCCACAAAGTTCTGTGCTTGGACCAATTTTATTTTCCTTTTATATGCTTCCTTTGGGCAATATTATCAGGAAACACTCCATAAACTTTCATTGCTATGCAGATGATACTCAATTATATCTATCGATCAAACCAGAGGAGACCAACCAGCTCGCTAAAATTCAAGAATGTCTTAAAGACATAAAAACATGGATGACCTGCAACTTCCTGATGTTAAACTCAGACAAAACTGAAGTTATTTTACTGGCCCTGAACACCTCAGAGATCAATTATCTGGTGATGTGGTTTCTGTAGATGGCATTGCCCTGGCATCCAACACCACTGTAAAGAATCTCTAGTTATCTTTGACCGAGGCTTGTCCTTTAACTCCACGTTAAGCAAATCTCAAGGATTGCATTTTATCATCTACGTAACATTTCAAAAATCAGGCACATCTTGTCTCAAAAAGATGCAGAAAAGCTGGTTCACACGTTTGTTACTTCCAGACTAGATTACTGCAACTCCTTATTATCAGGCTGCTCTAATAAGTCTCTTAAGTCCCTCCAGTTGATCCAGAATGCTGCAGCTCGTGTACTCACAAAAACTAAGAAAAGAGATCACATGACTCCTGTATTAGCTGCTCTGCACTGGCTCCCTGTAAAATCAAGAATCACATTTAAAATTCTTCTCCTCACCTACAAAGCCTTGATTGGTGATGCACCATCATATCTTAAGGAGCTTGTAGTACCATATTGCCCCACTAGAGAGCTGCGCTCACTAAATGCGGGGCTACTTGTGGTTACTAGAGTCCTAAAAAGTAGGATGGGAGCCAGAGCCTTCAGTTATCAAGCTCCTCTTTTATGGAACCAGCTTCCACTTTCAGTCCTGGAGGCAGACACAGTCACCTCATTCAAGAATAGACTTAAGACTTTCCTCTTTAATAGTGCTTATAGTTAGGGCTGAATCAGGTTTGCCCTAGATATGCTGATATAGGCTTATATAAAATAAACTGAATTGAAATTAAATGTGTGTAAATGTGTGTGTCTTAATAAGAGCTCTACTTTCCTTTTCTTCTTTAGGCTCCTGAAGGTTTCACTTTCGTTTCTCCTCAGCTGCATCACAACTTCTTGTATTTGATATGCAGTGAATAGTATTTAAGCACGTACTTAAGGACGAATTCGACTTTAATTGGATGTGTACATATTCACTGTACTACATCTCAGAAGTAAATATTGTACTTTATACTGTACTACATCTTAAAGGTACATGTTATACTTTCTACTGTACTACATCTCAGAGGTACTTATTGTACTTATACTGTACTACATCTCAGAGGTACATGTTATACTTTCTACTGTACTACATCTCAGAGGTACTTATTATACTTTCTGCTGTACTACATCTCAGAGGTACTTATTGTACTTTATACAGTACTACACTTCAAGGTACTTATTGTACTTTATACAGTACTACACTTCAACGGCACTTATTGTACTCAATACTGTATTACATCTCAGAGGTACTTATTGTACTTTATACAGTACTACATCTCAGAGGTACATGTTGTACTTTATACTGTACTACATCTCAGAGGTACTTATTGTACTTTATACTGTACTACATCTCAGAGGTACTCATTGTACTTTATACTGTACTACATCTCAGAGGTACATGTTGTACTTTATACTGTACTACATCTCAGAGGTACTCATTGTACTTTATACTGTACTACATCTCAGAGGTACTCATTGTACTTTATACTGTACTACATCTCAGAGGTACATGTTGTACTTTATACTGTACTACATCTCAGAGGTACTTATTGTACTTTATACTGTACTACATCTCAGAGGTACTTATTGTACTTTATACTGGACTACATCTCAGAGGTACTTATTGTACTTTATACTGGACTACATCTCAGAGGTACTTCTACTCCGTACATAATCTATTCATTGCCTCAGTCCGCTTGATGATGTCAGGAAAGTGAAACCTAAGGAACCAGGAAAGCAGCGGGTCTATAAGAGCCGCGCGGCCGCTCCTCCGCCCCTTATGACCGGGATGGGGGTTCAAGGACTGACTTCTCTGGTGGACGCTCACCGGAGGATCTACCGGGACGTCCAGTTCAGGGAGAGCCGGCTGGTGATCGACGGCTGCAACCTCCTCTACAAGCTGTACTTTGACTTCGGTAGGACCACAGCAAGTACTACTTTATCACATGTATCATTTTAACATGTTTAAGTTACACAATCAGGGACGTGATGATGATGATGATGTCAGGGTCAGGAGTGTTATCGTGTTTCCTGTTTTATTTTGAAGTCCTTGTCTCTCGTGTCCTCTGTTTCTCTTCACTTCCTGTCCCTGTGATTGTCTGCCCTGTCCCTGATTGTTTCCTCCTGTGTCCAATCACCTGCACCAGCCCTCTGTATTTAAGTCCTGTTGGTGTCATTCCCCTTTGTCGGTTCGTCTTGTCTAGATCGTGGAAGATCTTGTGTGTGAGACTGTTTTGAATCCTGTTTTTTGAATCCTGTTTTTTGAATCCTGTTTTTTGAATCCTGTTTTTGGAATCCTGTTGAGCAATAAAGTTGCTTTTCCATCGTTGACGGCATTTGGGTCCAGTGTCCTGTAGCTGCGCACATAACAGATGAAGTCTGATTTCTCTGTTTGACCGAAGTTTAAATAATTTTAAATGCTTTTTTCATTTAGATCATTTCATAATATATTATTATGATGAGTAGAGAACATCATTGAAGAAAATCCTTTATGAGTTCACAGGCTTTCCAAAAGCACAGGGTAAAGTGCAACGTCTAATCAACGTCTTCAAATAGTTTGTCTTTGAACCATAACTGTGTCCTAAACCAGTACAATATTAAATGACAATTATATAAGGGTTTTTGAATGGATGCTAATTTTTATCTGTCTATCTGTTACTAATGTGGTGTTCAATGTGTTCCTTGTTCATTGGTCAGGTCTAGACCAGAACCACGGCGGGGAGTACGCTACATTTGAGGTCCTGATTGAGAAGTTTGTCAAAGCCCTTAGAGAATGCCGGATCTCGCCGTATGTGGTGCTGGATGGAGGCTCGGACTACACCGACAAGAAGCTCCAGACGCTGACGCTAAGAGCCAAGAACCGGATCAAGAAAGCCCACCAAGCGGCAGAGGGCAACCAGCGGGAGGGTGTCCTGCCACAGCTGGTCAAGCTGGTCTTCAAACAGACGCTGGACCGGCTGGAGGTCCCGCTGGCTCAGTGCTACGGAGAGGCTGACCGGGAGATCGCCGCCCTGGCCAGGGAGTGGCGGTGCCCAGTGCTTTCCCAAGACAGCGACTTCTACATTTTCGACCTCCCGGCGGGGCTGCTGCCCCTCTCGGACTTCCGGTGGGATGCGCTGAAGCACAGCGGCTCGCGGAGCTACATCCCCTGCAAGAACTACACCACCTCAAGCTTCTGCATCTTCTTCAGTGTCCAGCAGCAGCTGCTGCCCACCTTCGCCGCCTTGGCTGGGAACGACTACGTGAAGCTGAGGATCGGCTCCTTCAGCTGGGCTCAGTTTGCCCCAGAGGGCAGCGGGGCGACGAGCCGCCTGGAGGGGCTGCTCTGCTGGCTGAGGGGCTTCTGCCGGCCTCAAGAGGCCTTTGAGGCGGCGCTGGGGCTGATGGGAGATCTGAGCAGCGAGAGGAAAGCAGAGCTGCTGAAGGACTTGTGTCTGGGGATGGAGGAGTACCAGCTGCCCCCCTGCTCCCTCAAAAAGTTCTTCATCCATGGGAGTGCTCCTCCTTTCCCAGCAGAAGTAATTATATACATCTTCACCAAACACGTTTCTGGGGGTTACGTTCCCCTTTCCTCAGGTAGTAGGTCCTCAGGTAGTAGTACCTCAAGTAGTGGGACCTCAGGTAGTAGGACCTCAGGTAGTAGGTCCTGAGGTAGTAGGTCCTCAGGTAGTAGGTTTTCCGGTAGTAGGACCTAAGGTAGTAGGTCGTCAAGTAGTATGTCTTCAGGTAGTAGGACCTCAGGTAGTAGGACCTCATGTCTAGAACCTCATGTAGGAGGACCTCATTTAGTGTTATAAAGGTAGTGTTATAAAGGTTGTGATGGGAGTGCTCCTCCTTTCCCAGCAGAAGTAATTATATACATCTTCACCAAACACGTTTCTGGGGGTTATGTTCCCCTTTCCTCAGGTAGTAGGACTTCAGGTAGTAGGACCTCAGGTAGTAGGACCTCAGGTAGTAGGTCCTCAGGTAGTAGGTCCTCAGGTAGTAGGACCTCAGGTAGTAGTACCTCAAGTAGTAGGACCTAAGGTAGTAGGTCGTCAAGTAGTATGTCTTCAGGTAGTAGGACCTCAGGTAGTAGGTCCTCAGGTTGTAGGACCTCAGGTTGTAGGACCTCAGGTAGTAGGACCTCAGGTAGTAGGTCCTGAGGTAGTAGGTCCTGAGGTAGTAGGTCCTGAGGTAGAAGGTCCTCAAGTAGTAGGACCTCAGGTAGTAGGTCATCAGGTAGTAGGTCATCAGGTAGTAGGACCTCAGGTAGTAGGTCCTCAGGTAGTAGTACCTAAGGTAGTATGTCTTCAGGTAGTAGGACCTCAGGTAGTAGGACCTCAGGTAGTAGGTCCTCAGGTAGTAGGTCCTCAGGTAGTAGGTCCTCAGGTAGTAGGACCTCAGGTAGTAGGTCCTCAGGTAGTAGTACCTCACGTAGTAGGACCTAAGGTAGTATGTCTTCAGGTAGTATGTCTTCAGGTAGTAGGTCCTGAGGTAGTAGGTCCTGAGGTAGTAGGTCCTCAGGTAGTAGGTCCTGCGGTAGTAGGACCTAAGGTAGTAGGTTGTCAAGTAGTAGGTCCTCAGGTAGAAGGTCCTCAGGTAGTAGGACCTCAGGTAGTAGGACCTCAGGTAGTAGGACCTCATATCTAGAACCTCATGTAGGAGGACCTCATTTAGTGTTATAAAGGTAGTATTTCAAAGGTAGTGTTATAAAGGTTGTGTTATAAAGGTAGTGTTATAAAGGTAGTATTTCAAAGGTAGTGTTATAAAGGTAGTGTTATAAAGGTTGTGTTATAAAGTTGTGTCATAAAGGTAGTGTTATAAAGGTAGTATTTTAAAGGTTGTGTTATAAAGGTAGTATTATAAAGGTAGTATTTTAAAGGTTGTGTTATAAAGGTAGTATTATAAAGGTAGTATTTTAAAGGTTGTGTTATAAAGGTAGTATGATAAAGGTAGTAAATGTCCTCTGTCCTCCTCGAGGTGGCGGGTCTCGTTCCAGACTGGACCTGGCTTCCCCTGACTCAGGCCCGGCTGAATCCGGAGCTCCTGGACTTGCTACTGCTGCAGAGGATGTCACTCACCTTCCCCGTGGGCCACGCCCACCTGCCCAGCGCTCACCTGGTCTCCAGGCCGCTCCGACAGGTGATGTACGGACTGCTGCTGGGAGGCGGGAGGCAGGTGATGGAGAGAGACAGAGACGGCATCCAGCTCACCTTCATCCCCGTCCAACCCACTTTCACTGGGGCCTCCAGGCAGCTGCTGCTCCCCTACCTGGACCAGGTGAGGCTGGTACACAACAACTACAGAACAACTACAACTACACAACAACCACAACAACTACACAACAAACAGAACTACACAATACAACAACTAAGTTACCCCCCCAGGCGGAGCCCTCTCAGCGTCTGCAGGTGTTACTGGAGGCTCTGCAGGTGACTGAGGACTCTCTGAGCTGTCTGCCCCCTCAGCTGCGCCTCCCGGTGGCCGTCACCTGCTACTGGCTGCAGAGAGCTCAGCCTCCTCCAGAGAAAGAGCTGCTGGATGCTCTGCTGCTGGGACTGAGTACTGGACCCCCCCCGAGACCCACTGAAGGTAAATACCCCCTGAGACCAGAGCAGGTGAATACCCTCTAAGACCCAGAGCAGGTAAATACCCCCTGAGACCAGAGCAGGTGAATACCCTCTAAGACCCAAAGCAAGTAAATACCCTCTGAGACTCAGAGCAGGTAAATACCCAAATCAATTTGTTAATTTATGTATTGAATGTAATTAAATGTTTGTGTGTGTTGCAGCTCCTCAGCCGAGACGGCAGCTAGACGTGGGCGTGGCTCACACCTTTAACCAATGGCAGAGCTGCCTGATGGTCAGCATCCAACTGAACCAGCTGCTGGGTTTCCCCTTACCTGAGCCCCAGATCTCCAGGTGAGCCTCCACAGGCCACACCCACAGGCCACAGCTGTGCTGCAGCTCCTTAATACACACTACACACCACAGTGTACATATACTCTGTCACAGTAAAGGTACAAACACCAAAGTGTACATATACTCTGTCACAGTAAAAGTACTCCTAGCTGTCCCTCTTGTGGTCCAGGTTGTATGAGGGGACGTTGGTCCACCAGCTGGTCCACCAGATGCGGTCTGAAGGAAAACTGAGGCCGTTTGGGAAGAACAGTTTGAGTGTGAAACTCTATCAAAGCTTTCAGGCCGTCGTGCAACAGTTCCACACTCAGAAGGCGACGGCGTCCTCAGAGACCCAGAAGACGGCTCAGCAGCCCCGGCCTGTGGACGACCTGACCCCCAGCCTGCAGCGGCTGTTCCTCCTGAACAAGGACGAGGAGGCCGCGACTGAAGCCAGCTGCTCGGTCAGAGTTCAGGAGGATCTGGGACTCGGTAACCTGATGTCGGTGAGAACTCGGTACCGAACCAAAGAGAGAAACAACCGGTGCAGGAACCCAGAACTGGCCCGCAAAGAGGAGTGCCGGGGCTGGGACCTCCTCTGATCTCAGAGTCTGGTTCTCTCTGAACTTGAGACTAAACCCCCCCGATGGTTTGACCAATCAGAAACCAGCGCAATGCATTCTGGGAAAAAACATGTTACATTTGATTCAATCAAACTGGCTAAAGAAGAAATTGTTGGAGATAAATGAAAGATATTCCAAGTACATTTACTCCAGCAGTGTACTAATTATAATATTACCCAGTCTGACTTTGAGATACTTTATACTTCTTCTGGACTGAATTTTAGAGTGAAATATTGCACTTTATATTCTATTTGATTAATATGAGAGGTGTACTTATTTTGCGAATTTAGATTTTAGAAAGAAATATGATCATTTTAGAAAAAGATATTGATCTGTTTGTAGAATAATCTACTAAACAGTTGTTAGAGTTTAGAGCACGTGTTTTCAATTTGCATTAAAGAATGTACGCCCTATGAATGTAATTACTGTAGCTAACAGAAGAAGAGTAATACGTTGTTGTTTTACTTATTCTATACCGTTCACCCTGAGGACAAGAGGTCAACAGGGTTAATGTGCAGGCACAAAACTAGGTTTGTCTCGTGTCTCCCCACATACCTCACACACCACCACACATAGCTCAGGGTCATCTCAGACTGATGAGGGACAAGACAAACTGTTTCCTCATTCTGTGTGGGATAACCACTTCAATAAAAAGGACTGTCTGGAGAATGGCGAGCCAGAGTGTTTGGAGACGTGCAGCTCAACATTCTCCTTGCAGCAAGTAAAACCAAGAGCTCGAGTCTGTCATCTGTGGTCATTGGAGTGTGGGTCTGTTAATTGAACTAGCGGGGCTTTATCTTTATGGTAAAAACCCCACAACAGTGTACTGCTAACTTGTTTATTATGACTAATAATAATATATCACTCACATGGGACATTCCTCTGCATTTGTACTTTTGATACATTAAGTACTAATAATACTTCATTCAGGTTGTTGTATTACAAATATGTATATGTATAAACACATATATGAATAAAACCAAGGTGAACGAGATCTGGGATACAAGCGGCCGAAATGAGCTTCCTCCGTAGGGTGGCCGGACTCAGCCTTAGAGATAGGGTAAGGAGATGAGTTTCCTCCTTAGGGCTCAGCCTTAGAGATAGGGTAAGGAGATGAGTTTCCTCTTTAGGGCTCAGCCTTAGAGATAGGGTAAGGAGATGAGTTTCCTCTGTAGGGCTCAGTCTTAGAGATAGGGTAAGGAGATGAGTTTCCTCTGTAGGACTCAGCCTTAGAGATAGGGTAAGGAGATGAGTTTCCTCCTTAGGGCTCAGCCTTAGAGATAGGGTAAGGAGATGAGTTTCCTCCTTAGGACTCAGCCTTAGAGATAGGGTAAGGAGATGAGTTTCCTCCTTAGGGCTCAGCCTTAGAGATAGGGTAAGGAGATGAGTTTCCTCTGTAGGGCTCAGCCTTAGAGATAGGGTAAGGAGATGAGTTTCCTCCTTAGAGCTCAGCCTTAGAGATAGGGTAAGGAGATGAGTTTCCTCCTTAGGGCTCAGCCTTAGAGATAGGGTAAGGAGATGAGTTTCCTCCTTAGGGCTCAGCCTTAGAGATAGGGTAAGGAGATGAGTTTCCTCCTTAGGACTCAGTCTTAGAGATAGGGTAAGGAGATGAGTTTCATCCTTAGGGCTCAGTCTTAGAGATAGGGTAAGGAGATGAGTTTCCTCCTTAGGGCTCAGCCTTAGAGATAGGTAAGGAGATGAGTTTCATCCTTAGGGCTCAGTCTAAGAGATAGAGTAAGGAGATGAGTTTCATCCTTAGGGCTCAGTCTTAGAGATAGGGTAAGGAGATGAGTTTCCTCCTTAGGGCTCAGCCTTAGAGATAGGGTAAGGAGATGAGGTTCCTCCGTAGGGTGGCCGGGCTCAGCCTTAGAGATAGGGTAAGGAGCTCGGACATCAGGGGGGAGCTTGGAGTCGAGTCGCTGCTCCTTCGTGTCCAAAGGAGTCAGCTGAGGTGGTTCATCTAGTCAGGATGCCTCCTGGACGCCTCCCATTAGAGGTTTTCCGGGCACGTCCAACTGGTAGGAGGCCCCGGGGAAGACCGAGGACACGCTGGAGGGATTATATCTCCCGGCTGGCCTTGGAACACCTCGGGATCCCCCAGAATGAGCTGGAAATGTTGCGGGTGAGAGGGAAGCCTGGGTCGGGCTGCTGAACCTGCTGCCACCGCGACCCGACCCCGGATAAGAGCTGATAATGGATGGATGGATGGATGGGTGAGCTTATTTTTCTCATACACAATCTGTTGCTCTCCTGAAGGGTTCTTCCCTTTTTTCCCTGTCAAAGGTTATTTTTGGGGAGTTTTTCTTGATCCGATGTGAGGTCAAAGGTCAGGGATGTCGTATGTGTACAGATTGTAAAGACCTCTGAGGGGAGGTTGTAATTTGTGATATTGGGCTTTACAAAATAAACAGAATTGAATTGAATTGAACTGTGTGACTCAATTCAATTCAGTTTATTTTGTAAAGCCCAAAATCACAAATCATAACCTCCCCTACAATCTGTACACATACGGCATCCCTGACCTTTGACCTCACATCAGATCAGGAACAACTCCCAAGAGATATAAAAAACCCTTTCAAAAAAGGTAAGAGTAAGTGTTTATATGATGAGAACCTGGTCACTAATGTATGTTTATAGATGAGAACCTGGTCACTAAAGTATGTTTATATGATGAGAACCTGGTCACTAAAGTATGTTTATAGATGAGAACCTGGTCACTAAAGTATCTGTTTATAGATGAGAACCTGGTCACTAAAGTATGTTTATATATGAGAACCTGGTCACTAAAGTATGTTTATAGATGAGAACCTGGTCACTAAAGTATGTTTATAGATAAGAACCTGGTCACTAATGTGTGTTTATAGATGAGAACCTGGTCACTAAAGTGTGTTTATAGATGAGAACCTGGTCACTAAAGTATGTTTATATGATGAGAACCTGGTCACTAAAGTATGTTTATAGATGAGAACCTGGTCACTAAAGTATGTTTATAGATGAGAACCTGGTCACTAAAGTATGTTTATAGATGAGAACCTGGTCACTAAAGTTTTTTTATAGATGAGAACCTGGTCACTAAAGTATGTTTATAGATGAGAACCTGGTCACTAAAGTATGTTTATAGACGAGAACCTGGTCACTAAAGTTTTTTTATAGATGAGAACCTGGTCACTAAAGTATGTTTATAGATGAGAACCTGGTCACTAATGTATGTTTATAGATGAGAACCTGGTCACTAAAGTATGTTTATAGATGAGAACCTGGTCACTAAAGTATGTTTATAGACGAGAACCTGGTCACTAAAGTATGTTTATATGATGAGAACCTGGTCACTAAAGTATGTTTATATATGAGAACCTGGTCACTAAAGTATGTTTATATATGAGAACCTGGTCACTAAAGTATCTGTTTATAGATGAGAACCTGGTCACTAAAGTATGTTTATAGATGAGAACCTGGTCACTAAATTATGTTTATAGATGAGAACCTGGTCACTAAAGTATGTTTATATATGAGAACCTGGTCACTAAAGTATCTGTTTATAGATGAGAACCTGGTCACTAATGTATGTTTATAGATGAGAACCTGGTCACTAAAGTATGTTTATATGATGAGAACCTGGTCACTAAAGTATGTTTATATGATGAGAACCTGGTCACTAAAGTATCTGTTTATAGATGAGAACCTGGTCACTAAAGTATGTTTATAGATAAGAACCTGGTCACTAAAGTATGTTTATATATGAGAACCTGGTCACTAAAGTATGTTTATAGATGAGAACCTGGTCACTAAAGTATGTTTATAGATGAGAACCTGGTCACTAAAGTATGTTTATAGATAAGAACCTGGTCACTAATGTGTGTTTATAGATGAGAACCTGGTCACTAAAGTGTGTTTATAGATGAGAACCTGGTCACTAAAGTATGTTTATATGATGAGAACCTGGTCACTAAAGTATGTTTATAGATGAGAACCTGGTCACTAAAGTATGTTTATAGATGAGAACCTGGTCACTAAAGTATGTTTATAGATGAGAACCTGGTCACTAAAGTATCTGTTTATAGATGAGAACCTGGTCACTAATGTATGTTTATAGATGAGAACCTGGTCACTAAAGTATGTTTATATATGAGAACCTGGTCACTAAAGAATGTTTATAGATGAGAACCTGGTCACTAAAGTATCTGTTTATAGATGAGAACCTGGTCACTAAAGTATGTTTATAGATGAGAACCTGGTCACTAAAGTATGTTTATATGATGAGAACCTGGTCACTAAAGTATGTTTATATATGAGAACCTGGTCACTAAAGTATCTGTTTATAGATGAGAACCTGGTCACTAAAGTATGTTTATAGATGAGAACCTGGTCACTAAATTATGTTTATAGATGAGAACCTGGTCACTAAAGTATGTTTATATATGAGAACCTGGTCACTAAAGTATCTGTTTATAGATGAGAACCTGGTCACTAAAGTATGTTTATAGATGAGAACCTGGTCACTAAAGTATGTTTATATGATGAGAACCTGGTCACTAAAGTGTGTTTATAGATGAGAACCTGGTCACTAAAGTATGTTTATATGATGAGAACCTGGTCACTAAAGTATGTTTATATGATGAGAACCTGGTCACTAATGTGTGTTTATAGATGAGAACCTGGTCACTAAAGTGTGTTTATAGATGAGAACCTGGTCACTAAAGTATGTTTATATGATGAGAACCTGGTCACTAAAGTGTGTTTATAGATGAGAACCTGGTCACTAAAGTATGTTTATATGATGAGAACCTGGTCAATAAAGTATGTTTATAGATGAGAACCTGGTCACTAAAGTATGTTTATAGATGAGAACCTGGTCACTAAAGTATGTTTATATGATGAGAACCTGGTCACTAAAGAATGTTTATATATGAGAACCTGGTCACTAAAGTATGTTTATATGATGAGAACCTGGTCACTAAAGTATGTTTATAGATGAGAACCTGGTCACTAAAGTATGTTTATATGATGAGAACCTGGTCACTAAAGTATGTTTATATATGAGAACCTGGTCACTAAAGTATGTTTATATGATGAGAACCTGGTCACTAAAGTATGTTTATAGATGAGAACCTGGTCACTAAAGTATGTTTATATGATGAGAACCTGGTCACTAAAGTATGTTTATATGATGAGAACCTGGTCACTAAAGTATGTTTATAGATGAGAACCTGGTCACTAAAGTATGTTTATATGATGAGAACCTGGTCACTAAAGTATGTTTATATATGAGAACCTGGTCACTAAAGTATGTTTATATGATGAGAACCTGGTCACTAAAGTATGTTTATATGATGAGAACCTGGTCACTAAAGTATGTTTATATATGAGAACCTGGTCACTAAAGTATGTTTATAGATGAGAACCTGGTCACTAAAGTATGTTTATATGATGAGAACCTGGTCACTAAAGTATGTTTATAGATGAGAACCTGGTCACTAAAGTATGTTTATAGATGAGAACCTGGTCACTAAAGTATGTTTATATGATGAGAACCTGGTCACTAAAGAATGTTTATAGATGAGAACCTGGTCACTAAAGTATGTTTATAGATGAGAACCTGGTCACTAAAGTATGTTTATAGATGAGAACCTGGTCACTAAAGAATGTTTATAGATGAGAACCTGGTCACTAAAGAATGTTTATAGATGAGAACCTGGTCACTAAAGAATGTTTATAGATGAGAACCTGGTCACTAAAGAATGTTTATAGATGAGAACCTGGTCACTAAAGAATGTTTATAGATGA
The DNA here is from genome assembly GCF_009769545.1 of Cyclopterus lumpus. NCBI lineage: Eukaryota > Metazoa > Chordata > Actinopteri > Perciformes > Cyclopteridae > Cyclopterus > Cyclopterus lumpus. The sequence continues at coordinate 229,992 of NC_046981.1, forward strand.
GAACCTGGTCACTAAAGTATCTGTGTTTATATGAGAGCATGATGAGAACATGATGAGAACCTGGTCAGTGAAGGATCTGTTTATTAAAATAAAGCAGGAACATAAAGAACACATACAGTGGAGTAGTTACTGCACACCTCGTAAAAGATCAGTTGGTCCAAAGAAAACTAAAAAGGTTTCACTGACGTTCTCCATCTGACTTGCGATTTAAATAATTTAACAACAATAATCAACCGAGCGCTTACTTGTGTGAGCTAACCCATGCTAATCCAGTTAGCCAGCTCGTTTCGCTAACATTAGCATCTTTGATTAGCAAACCAAAAGGAAAAGTAAGTTCCATAGTGAACTCCAGGAGAGGTCACATCCAATCAATCATTCAATGACAGAACATGAAAATCAAACAAGTCGTCATATCCTGAAGGAACTAAAGTGAAGAAAACAGCAAATTTAATTTCTATATTTGAAAAAGTATAATTAATGCCAGAATGACATATCTTTCAGTCTACTCTTAAACACAAGCCTGGCTTAGTAATAATAATAATAATAATAATAATAATAATAGAGAGTAAAAATAATCATAATAAAGACAAGTGTAAAACAGACTTACAATTTAAATACAAACTGAATATTCATGTGATTTTAGCTCTTTATTAACTTCAGTCTGCAAACCTCCGTATAGATATAGATACATGGTATGACCTCAAACCTTTGGACTGATTAATAGCAGACGTTCAGGCGTCCAATCACAGAACAGGTCTCTTGTTGATATCCAGAGAAAACTAAACGGATTAACGGCGTTTACCAGAAAACAATCACAGGTTTACGAGAAGAGAAACGTGTCCCGGAACCTCGCGGCTTCACTTTGTTGAATCAACGCTGCTGCATGTGTTGCATCACTTCCTGTTTGCAGTGATGACGTTGATCCAACCAAAAGGAAGCCTTGAGATGCTGAGGAAGTGAACGTCTGGCTGAATAGTGGTCGACACCTCATCACCAGAAGATTAAAAACGACTGTTCCCTCCAGAGAGCCGGTCCTGAAGAAGACCAGCAGACCGGGAGGTGAGGGCTTTTCTCCGGAGAGTCGGGATCTACACCCGGCAGCTGCCGGGGACCCGGACTCTGGTTCAGATCCACCAGGTGAAGCCGGGAGCTTCCTCCGGTCCCAGACCAGAGTTTCTCCCTCTCTCAGTTTCAATGAACCATAATACTCATCCTCAGAGTCCTTCAGAGGGGGTGGGGTGGGGTGGGGGGTCTGGGGGAGGTCATACCTCGTGGAAGCAGTCGGAGGGTGGACTCCTCTCGGCTCCCCTCCACCTCTCCATCATCTTTATGGCCTCAGAAACCAGACACACCGAGGAGGTCAGGGTCACGAGGAACAGCAGGTCTGAGGAGGATCAGGACACACAAGACCTGCTGGTCAACACCTGCTGGTCTCTATTCTAACATCTGTAGAATAAAGTCTACTGGTCTCTATTCTAACATCTGTAGAATAAAGTCTACTGGTCTCTATTCTAACATCTGTTCTTTAGAATAAAGTCTACTGGTCTCTATTCTAACATCTGTAGAATAAAGTCTACTGGTCTCTATTCTAACATCTGTTCTTTAGAATAAAGTCTACTGGTCTCTAGTCTAACATCTGTTCTTTAGAATAAAGTCTACTGGTCTCTATTCTAACATCTGTAGAATAAAGTCTACTGGTCTCTATTCTAACATCTGTAGAATAAAGTCTACTGGTCTCTATTCTAACATCTGTAGAATAAAGTCTACTGGTCTCTATTCTAACATCTGTAGAATAAAGTCTACTGGTCTCTAGTCTAACATCTGTAGAATAAAGTCTACTGGTCTCTATTCTAACATCTGTAGAATAAAGTCTACTGGTCTCTATTCTAACATTGTTAGAATAAAGTCTACTGGTCTCTATTCTAACATCTTTAGAATAAAGTCTACTGGTCTCTAGTCTAACATCGTTAGAATAAAGTCTACTGGTCTCTATTCTAACATTGTTAGAATAAAGTCTACTGGTCTCTATTCTAACATCTTTAGAATAAAGTCTACTGGTCTCTATTCTAACATCTGTAGAATAAAGTCTACTGGTCTCTATTCTAACATCTGTTCTTTAGAATAAAGTCTACTGGTCTCTAGTCTAACATCGTTAGAATAAAGTCTACTGGTCTCTAGTCTAACATCTGTTCTTTAGAATAAAGTCTACTGGTCTCTATTCTAACATCTGTTCTTTAGAATAAAGTCTACTGGTCTCTATTCTAACATCTGTTCTTTAGAATAAAGTCTACTGGTCTCTAGTCTAACATCTGTTCTTTAGAATAAAGTCTACTGGTCTCTATTCTAACATCTGTAGAATAAAGTCTACTGGTCTCTATTCTAACATCGTTAGAATAAAGTCTACTGGTCTCTATTCTAACATCGTTAGAATAAAGTCTACTGGTCTCTATTCTAACATCTGTAGAATAAAGTCTACTGGTCTCTAGTCTAACATATGTAGAATAAAGTCTACTGGTCTCTATTCTAACATCTGTAGAATAAAGTCTACTGGTCTCTATTCTAACATCTGTAGAATAAAGTCTACTGGTCTCTAGTCTAACATCTGTAGAATAAAGTCTACTGGTCTCTATTCTAACATTGTTAGAATAAAGTCTACTGGTCTCTATTCTAACATCTTTAGAATAAAGTCTACTGGTCTCTATTCTAACATCTGTAGAATAAAGTCTACTGGTCTCTATTCTAACATCTGTTCTTTAGAATAAAGTCTACTGGTCTCTAGTCTAACATCTGTTCTTTAGAATAAAGTCTACTGGTCTCTATTCTAACATCTGTAGAATAAAGTCTACTGGTCTCTATTCTAACATCTGTAGAATAAAGTCTACTGGTCTCTAGTCTAACATCGTTAGAATAAAGTCTACTGGTCTCTAGTCTAACATCGTTAGAATAAAGTCTACTGGTCTCTAGTCTAACATCTGTAGAATAAAGTCTACTGGTCTCTATTCTAACATCTGTAGAATAAAGTCTACTGGTCTCTATTCTAACATCTGTAGAATAAAGTCTACTGGTCTCTAGTCTAACATATGTAGAATAAAGTCTACTGGTCTCTATTCTAACATCTGTAGAATAAAGTCTACTGGTCTCTATTCTAACATCTGTAGAATAAAGTCTACTGGTCTCTAGTCTAACATCTGTTCTTTAGAATAAAGTCTACTGGTCTCTATTCTAACATCTGTAGAATAAAGTCTACTGGTCTCTATTCTAACATCTGTTCTTTAGAATAAAGTCTACTGGTCTCTAGTCTAACATCTGTTCTTTAGAATAAAGTCTACTGGTCTCTATTCTAACATCTTTAGAATAAAGTATACTGATCTTATTATTCAAGTTATATTATAAGAAGCAAAACATATGAGGTAAAAATATGAACTGGAGTTGATAAAAAAGTCAATAAGCAAAATATGTATACGTTTTTAATTATTGTAGCAGCTCATTTTAATGACTTGTAAACTGACAGTAATATCTGATAGCTTTAGATCTTTTACAGATTATACACTAGAAGTATAAAGTAAAATTACAAATACTCTAGTACAAGTACCTCTAGATTGTACTAGTACTCACCAAAGATGCTGAGGCTCTCCGTCTGGAAAACGTTCTGCAGTGGAGGGAAGTAGATGACGAGCAGCTGACCCATGATGGAGGCCAGGACGGCATAGCAGAAGGTCCTGTTGCTGCACAGACCCAGTTCATGGACCATACGGGTCTGAGGGGGACCAGAACGAGTACTGATCACTGGTATCGAGATCGAACAGCTGAATCAGACACACCATCTAATTTCCAACATGTCTGCCTCGTTTATTATTGTATTATAGTTCTAATCATGTTCATGTTTGTCCAAACAACGAACGAAGGAGTAAAAAAACATGAGTGAGCAGACTGTTTGGTCTCTGCTTCTTTAGACTGAAGGCCACCGGCTACCTGAAGACTACCATTACCTGAAGGCCACCTGCAGACTGAAGGCTACCTGAAGGCTACCTTAAGGCTACCAGCTACCTGAAGGCTACCTTAAGGCTACCGACTACCTGAAGACCACCTTAAGGCTACCGGCTACCTGAAGGCTACCAGCTACCTGAAGGCTACCTGCAGACTGAAGGCTACCTGAAGGCTACCAGCTACCTGAAGGCTACCTTAAGGCTACCAGCTACCGGAAGGCTACCTTAAGGCTACCGACTACCTGAAGGCCACCTGCAGACTGAAGGCTACCTGAAGGCTACCAGCTACCTGAAGGCTACCAGCTACCTTAAGGCTACTGGCTACCTGGAGGCCACCTGCAGACTGAAGGCTACCTGAAGGCTACCAGCTACCTGAAGGTTACCTTAAGGCTACCGGCTACCTGAAGGTTACCTTAAGGCTACTGGCTACCTGAAGGCCACCTGCAGACTGAAGGCTACCTGAAGGCTACCAGCTACCTGAAGGCTACCGGCTACCTGAAGGCCACCTGCAGACTGAAGGCTATCTGAAGGCTACCAGCTACCTGAAGGCTACCTTAAGGCTACCGACTACCTGAAGGCCACCTGCAGACTGAAGGCTACCTGAAGGCTACCTTAAGGCTACCAGCTACCTGAAGGCTACCTTAAGGCTACCGACTACCTGAAGACCACCTTAAGGCTACCGGCTACCTGAAGGCTACCAGCTACCTGCAGACTGAAGGCTACCTGAAGGCTACCAGCTACCTGAAGGCTACCTTAAGGCTACCAGCTACCGGAAGGCTACCTTAAGGCTACCGACTACCTGAAGGCCACCTGCAGACTGAAGGCTACCTGAAGGCTACCAGCTACCTGAAGGCTACCAGCTACCTTAAGGCTACTGGCTACCTGGAGGCCACCTGCAGACTGAAGGCTACCTGAAGGCTACTAGAATAAAGTCTACTGGTCTCTAGTCTAACATCTGTAGAATAAAGTCTACTGGTCTCTATTCTAACATCTGTTCTTTAGAATAAAGTCTACTGGTCTCTAGTCTAACATCTGTTCTTTAGAATAAAGTCTACTGGTCTCTATTCTAACATCGTTAGAATAAAGTCTACTGGTCTCTATTCTAACATATGTAGAATAAAGTCTACTGGTCTCTATTCTAACATCGTTAGAATAAAGTCTACTGGTCTCTAGTCTAACATCTGTAGAATAAAGTCTACTGGTCTCTATTCTAACATCTGTAGAATAAAGTCTACTGGTCTCTATTCTAACATCTTTAGAATAAAGTCTACTGGTCTCTAGTCTAACATCTGTAGAATAAAGTCTACTGGTCTCTATTCTAACATCGTTAGAATAAAGTCTACTGGTCTCTAGTCTAACATCTGTAGAATAAAGTCTACTGGTCTCTATTCTAACATCTGTTCTTTAGAATAAAGTCTACTGGTCTCTATTCTAACATCTGTTCTTTAGAATAAAGTCTACTGGTCTCTAGTCTAACATCTGTAGAATAAAGTCTACTGGTCTCTATTCTAACATCGTTAGAATAAAGTCTACTGGTCTCTATTCTAACATCTGTTCTTTAGAATAAAGTCTACTGGTCTCTAGTCTAACATCTGTTCTTTAGAATAAAGTCTACTGGTCTCTATTCTAACATCTTTAGAATAAAGTATACTGATCTTATTATTCAAGTTATATTATAAGAAGCAAAACATATGAGGTAAAAATATGAACTGGAGTTGATAGAAAGTCAATAAGTAAAATATGTATACGTTTTTAATTATTGTAGCAGCTCATTTTAATGACTTGTAAACTGACAGTAATATCTGATAGCTTTAGATCTTTTACAGATTATACACTAGAAGTATAAGACTGAAGGTTACCTTAAGGCTACCGGCTACCTGAAGGTTACCTTAAGGCTACTGGCTACCTGAAGGCCACCTGCAGACTGAAGGCTATCTGAAGGCTACCATTACCTGAAGGCCACCTGCAGACTGAAGGCTACCATTACCTTAAGGCCACCTGCAGACTGAAGGCTACCAGCTACCTGAAGGCTACCAGCTACCTTAAGGCTACTGGCTACCTTAAGGCTACTGGCTACATGGAGGCCACCTGCAGACTGAAGGCTACCTGAAGGCTACCAGCTACCTGAAGGCTACCTTAAGGCTACCGGCTACCTGAAGGCCACCTGCAGACTGAAGGCTATCTGAAGGCTACCAGCTACCTGAAGGCTACCTGCAGACTGAAGGCTACCTGAAGGCTACCAGCTACCTGAAGGATACCAGCTACCTTAAGGCTAATGGCTACATGGAGGCCACCTGCAGACTGAAGGCTACCTGAAGGCTACCAGCTACCTGAAGGATACCGGCTACCTGAAGGCCACCTGCAGACTGAAGGCTACCTGAAGGCTACCAGCTACCTTAAGGCTACCTGCAGACTGAAGGCTAACTGAAGGCTACCAGCTACCTGAAGGCTACCAGCTACCTTAAGGCTACTGGCTACATGGAGGCCACCTGCAGACTGAAGGCTACCTGAAGGCTACCGGCTACCTGAAGGCCACCTGCAGACTGAAGGCTACCTGAAGGCTACCAGCTACCTGAAGGCTACCTGCAGACTGAAGGCTACCTGAAGGCTATCAGCTACCTGAAGCTACCAGCTACCTGAAGCTACCGGCTACCTGAAGGCCACCTGCAGACTGAAGGCTATCTGAAGGCTACCATTACCTTAAGGCCACCTGCAGACTGAAGGCTACCTGAAGGCTACCAGCTACCTGAAGGCTACCAGCTACCTTAAGGCTACTGGCTACATGGAGGCCACCTGCAGACTGAAGGCTACCTGAAGGCTACCAGCTACCTGAAGGCTACCGGCTACCTGAAGGCCACCTGCAGACTGAAGGCTACCTGAAGGCTACCAGCTACCTTAAGGCTACCTGCAGACTGAAGGCTACCATTACCTTAAGGCCACCTGCAGACTGAAGGCTACCTGAAGGCTACCAGCTACCTGAAGGCTACCAGCTACCTTAAGGCTACTGGCTACATGGAGGCCACCTGCAGACTGAAGGCTACCTGAAGGCTACCAGCTACCTGAAGGCTACCAGCTACCTTAAGGCTACTGGCTACATGGAGGCCACCTGCAGACTGAAGGCTACCTGAAGGCTACCAGCTACCTGAAGGCTACCTTAAGGCTACCGGCTACCTGAAGGCCACCTGCAGACTGAAGGCTACCTGAAGGCTACCAGCTACCTGAAGGCTACCTGCAGACTGAAGGCTACCTGAAGGCTACCAGCTACCTGAAGCTACCAGCTACCTGAAGCTACCGGCTACCTGAAGGCCACCTGCAGACTGAAGGCTATCTGAAGGCTACCATTACCTGAAGGCTACCATTACCTTAAGGCCACCTGCAGACTGAAGGCTACCTGAAGGCTACCAGCTACCTGAAGGCTACCAGCTACCTTAAGGCTACTGGCTACATGGAGGCCACCTGCAGACTGAAGGCTACCTGAAGGCTACCAGCTACCTGAAGGCTACCGGCTACCTGAAGGCCACCTGCAGACTGAAGGCTACCTGAAGGCTACCAGCTACCTGAAGGCTACCTTAAGGCTACCTTAAGACTACCTTAAGGCTACCAGCTACCTGAAGGCTACCAGCTACCTTAAGGCTACTGGCTACCTGGAGGCCACCTGCAGACTGAAGGCTACCTGAAGGCTACCAGCTACCTGAAGGCTACCTTAAGGTTACCGGCTACCTGAAGGCCACCTGCAGACTGAAGGCTACCAGCTACCTGAAGGTTACCTTAAGGTTACCAGCTACCTGAAGGCAACCAGCTACCTGAAGGCTACCAGCTACCTGAAGGCTACCAGCTACCTGAAGGCTACCAGCTACCTGAAGGCTACCAGCTACCTGAAGGCCACCTGCAGACTGAAGGCTATCTGAAGGCTACCAGCTACCTGAAGGCAACCAGCTACCTGAAGGCTACCTTAAGGCTACCAGCTACTTGAAGGTTACCATCTACCTGAAGGCTACCAGCTACCTGAAGGTTACCTTAAGGCCACCTGCAGACTGAAGGCTACCAGCTACCTGAAGGCAACCAGCTACCTGAAGGCTACCTTAAGGCTACCAGCTACTTGAAGGTTACCATCTACCTTAAGGCCACCTGCTACCTGAAGGCCACCTGCAGACTGAAGGCTACCAGCTACCTGAAGGCTACCAGCTACCTGAAGGCTACCAGCTACCTGAAGGCTACCAGCTACCTGAAGGCTACCAGCTACATGAAGGCTACCAGCTACCTGAAGGCTACCAGCTACCTGAAGGCTACCAGCTACCTGAAAGCTACCAGCTACCTGAAGGCTACCAGCTACCTGAAGGCTACCAGCTACCTGAAGGCTACCAGCTACCTGAAGGCTACCAGCTACCTGAAGGCTACCAGCTACCTGAAGGCTACCAGCTACCTGAAGGCCACCTGCAGACTGAAGGCTATCTGAAGGCTACCAGCTACCTGAAGGCAACCAGCTACCTGAAGGCTACCTTAAGGCTACCAGCTACTTGAAGGTTACCATCTACCTGAAGGCTACCAGCTACCTGAAGGTTACCTTAAGGCCACCTGCAGACTGAAGGCTACCAGCTACCTGAAGGCAACCAGCTACCTGAAGGCTACCTTAAGGCTACCAGCTACTTGAAGGTTACCATCTACCTTAAGGCCACCTGCTACCTGAAGGCCACCTGCAGACTGAAGGCTACCAGCTACCTGAAGGCTACCAGCTACCTGAAGGCTACCAGCTACCTGAAGGCTACCAGCTACATGAAGGCTACCAGCTACCTGAAGGCTACCAGCTACCTGAAGGCTACCAGCTACCTGAAAGCTACCAGCTACCTGAAGGCTACCAGCTACCTGAAGGCTACCAGCTACCTGAAGGCTACCAGCTACCTGAAGGCTACCAGCTACTTGAAGGCTACCAGCTACCTGAAGGCTACCAGCTACCTGAAGGCTACCAGCTACCTGAAGGCTACCAGCTACCTGAAGGCTACCAGCTACCTGAAGGCTACCTGTGATCGAGAGCTCAGAGCGTTGAACATGTCGAAGAAGACGAAGCAGGTGAAGGTCATGGTGGTGTCTCGAGGAGTGATCACGTTGTCCTGCAGCTGGAAACCAACAAGCACAACATTCACTGATATAGTTCTGTATTACTGTGTGATGTCTTCATGTTTTATTATCGGAGTGCTTCCTCATTAACATGGTGCATGAAGTCAAATTGAACATGAGGAACAGGAAGTGACGCACCTCCCTCCAGAAGACAAACAGCGTCCCACAGACGATGACCAGCGCCGACACCAGCACTTTGATGAGCAGGCCGCGGGTGATGATGCTGTCTCTGACGTTACGTGGCGGCTGCCTGATGACGTCGCGGTCCACCGGCTCTACGCCCAAACTGACAAACACTCAGTCACAACACAAGTCTGCTCTCTTCGGCGGGTTAGAGAATGAAATGGAAACGTCACAAACATCTACTCATCAGATTCTACAAAATTCTTATGGACGTCACAAACGAGTTTTAGGAATAATATTATTTGACATTTTATTTATTGATTATGTGTGAATTTTCTCAGATTCTCCTTCTACACACATTGAATGAGCATTATTGGCTCGAGAACTACGTTTCTACGACTGCTTCTCTAAAAGTTGTGCTTTGAAAAAAAAAACAACAACTAATGATTGTCTCTCTTCACCTTTTAATATCAGGACTAGATTACATCATTAAGGAGCTCAATACGACATTCGGGTGTATTTCTTTTGAGACGGGTGACGCTAGCTAGAGGACGTTAACTCTTTAGCACTACACTTCCCATGATGCCCCTGTACCTCTGAGCGGGGGGGCCGTCCATGATGATGTTGATCCACAGGATCTGCATGGCGTTCAGCGGGTTGGGGAAGTTCATCAGCGTGGCCAAGGAGATGAGCGTCAGAGCGGCGATGCTCCTGAAGAGCAGCAGCAACACTTTATTTCAAACAAAGGAGTTGGCTCCACTTCTGACCTTTGGATCTTATGTTCCACATATGTTTATTGTGTTACAAGTAATTTAACACAAAGAGAAAACGTCGGTTTTCACTCACGTGCTCAGCTGGAAGCGCACAAAGTTTTTAATGTTGTTGTAAATTCCTTTTCCTTCCTCGATGGCCGACCTGGAAGCAGACAACAAACCCTCACTTAGGGAAAGGTGTGGTGTTGGGTGAATCCAAATGAACCTTTAAAACACCAAAGTAACAAAGTACCTGACCGGCGGCTCTGTGAATTAACATGGAGTCTTTGAAGAGAGCGGAGATAAAACATTCTAGATATAACCAATATTCATTCTCTGCTGTAGTCAAACACTGTAAACATCTGTACTGTCTCTTTAAGGCACTCGCTGACGGGTCAGGACGGACTCACATGATGGTCTGGAAGTCGTCATCCACCAGGATCATGTCTGCCGCCTCCTTGCAGACGTCGGTCCCCGTTAGGCCCATCGCCACGCCGATGTCGGCGGCCTTCAGAGCCACAGCGTCATTCACCCCGTCGCCCGTCATGGCCACTACGGCACCAATGTTCTGGAGGGACTGCCGAGAGGACCACTTTAATATTTACTGACTCATGCGAAGCACATCTACTGATCTGAACCGCTCATCACGGCTCCGCCCACTTAAGATGCTTCACTGAAGATATCAAACAGACCTTTTTGAACCATTTAACCTCGCGTACGGTCACACGTAAGCATTGAACCTCATACAACCTCATTTAAGCTCACACAGCCTCATTCTCATTTCACCATTTGACCTGATGGGATCTCATGGGACCTCATGAGGTAAAGGAGGTCTCACTCCTGCTCACCTTGACGATCTTCAGCTTGTGTCGAGGACTGGCTCGATAAAACACGGCAATCTGTGGAGACATGAGACGACTTTACGTGATGTCCTCTGATATTAATGTGGAGACATGCATGTGTGTTATTATTTCTCTTAACGTGTCTCATGTGTTATAATAATAATCCATTTAATTTATATAGCGCTTTTTAAGATACTTAAGACACTTTACATGTTACATTATACACCGTAAACACAGCTACGGGGAGCAATGCAGGGTTAAGTGTCTTGCTCAAGGACACATCGACACATTGTCTTAACGTGTCTCATGTGTTATTATTTGTCTTAACGTGTCTCATGTGTTATTATTTGTCTCATGTGTTATTATTTGTCTTAACGTGTCTCATGTGTTATTATTTGTCTTAACGTGTCTCATGTGTTATTATTAACGTGTCTCATGTGTTATTATTCGTCTTAACGTGTCTCATGTGTTATTATTTGTCTTAACGTGTCTCATGTGTTATTATTTGTCTTAACGTGTCTCATGTGTTATTATTAACGTGTCTCATGTGTTATTATTTGTCTTAACGTGTCTCATGTGTTATTATTAACGTGTCTCATGTGTTATTATTTGTCTTAACGTGTCTCATGTGTTATTATTAACGTGTCTCATGTGTTATTATTTGTCTTAACGTGTCTCATGTGTTATTATTAACGTGTCTCATGTGTTATTATTTGTCTTAACGTGTCTCATGTGTTATTATTTGTCTCATGTGTTATTATTCGTCTTAACGTGTCTCATGTGTTATTATTTGTCTTAACGGGTCTCATGTGTTATTATTCGTCTTAACCTGTCTCATGTGTTATTATTTGTCTTAACGTGTCTCATGTGTTATTATTAACGTGTCTCATGTGTTATTATTTGTCTTAACGTGTCTCATGTGTTATTATTAACGTGTCTCATGTGTTATTATTTGTATTAACGTGTCTCATGTGTTATTATTTGTCTTAACGTGTCTCATGTGTTATTATTAACGTGTCTCATGTGTTATTATTCGTCTTAACGTGTCTCATGTGTTATTATTAACGTGTCTCATGTGTTATTATTTGTCTCATGTGTTATTATTTGTCTCATGTGTTATTATTTGTCTTAACGTGTCTCATGTGTTATTATTTGTCTTAACGTGTCTCATGTGTTATTATTAACGTGTCTCATGTGTTATTATTCGTCTTAACGTGTCTCATGTGTTATTATTAACGTGTCTCATGTGTTATTATTAACGTGTCTCATGTGTTATTATTTGTCTTAACGTGTCTCATGTGTTATTATTTGTCTCATGTGTTATTATTCGTCTTAACGTGTCTCATGTGTTATTATTTGTATTAACGTGTCTCATGTGTTATTATTTGTCTCATGTGTTATTATTCGTCTTAACGTGTCTCATGTGTTATTATTTGTATTAACGTGTCTCATGTGTTATTATTTGTCTTAACGTGTCTCATGTGTTATTATTTGTCTTAACGTGTCTCATGTGTTATTATTTGTCTTAACGTGTCTCATGTGTTATTATTTGTCTTAACGTGTCTCATGTGTTATTATTAACGTGTCTCATGTGTTATTATTTGTCTTAACGTGTCTCATGTGTTATTATTTGTCTCACGTGTCTCATGTGTTATTATTAACGTGTCTCATGTGTTATTATTTGTCTCACGTGTCTCATGTGTTATTATTTGTCTTAACGTGTCTCATGTGTTATTATTTGTCTTAACGTGTCTCATGTGTTATTATTTGTCTTAACGTGTCTCATGTGTTATTATTAACGTGTCTCATGTGTTATTAACGTGTCTCGTGTTATTATTTGTATTAACGTGTCTCATGTGTTATTATTTGTCTTAACGTGTCTCATGTGTTATTATTAACGTGTCTCATGTGTTATTATTAACGTGTCTCATGTGTTATTATTAACGTGTCTCATGTGTTATTATTTGTCTTAACGTGTCTCATGTGTTATTATTTGTCTTAACGTGTCTCATGTGTTATTATTTGTCTCATGTGTTATTATTCGTCTTAACGTGTCTCATGTGTTATTATTAACGTGTCTCATGTGTTATTATTAACGTGTCTCATGTGTTATTATTTGTATTAACGTGTCTCATGTGTTATTATTTGTCTTAACGTGTCTCATGTGTTATTATTAACGTGTCTCATGTGTTATTATTTGTCTTAACGTGTCTCATGTGTTATTATTTGTCTCACGTGTCTCATGTGTTATTATTTGTCTTAACGTGTCTCATGGTTTATTATTTGTCTTAACGTGTCTCATGTGTTATTATTTGTCTTAACGTGTCTCATGTGTTATTATTAACGTGTCTCATGTGTTATTATTAACGTGTCTCATGTGTTATTATTTGTATTAACGTGTCTCGTGTTATTATTTGTATTAACGTGTCTCATGTGTTATTATTTGTCTTAACGTGTCTCATGTGTTATTATTAACGTGTCTCATGTGTTATTATTAACGTGTCTCATGTGTTATTATTAACGTGTCTCATGTGTTATTATTTGTCTTAACGTGTCTCATGTGTTATTATTTGTCTTAACGTGTCTCATGTGTTATTATTTGTCTTAACGTGTCTCATGTGTTATTATTTGTCTCATGTGTTATTATTCGTCTTAACGTGTCTCATGTGTTATTATTTGTCTTAACGTGTCTCATGTGTTATTATTAACGTGTCTCATGTGTTATTATTTGTCTTAACGTGTCTCATGTGTTATTATTAACGTGTCTCATGTGTTATTATTTGTCTTAACGTGTCTCATGTGTTATTATTAACGTGTCTCATGTGTTATTATTTGTCTTAACGTGTCTCATGTGTTATTATTTGTCTTAACGTGTCTCATGTGTTATTATTAACGTGTCTCATGTGTTATTATTTGTCTTAACGTGTCTCATGTGTTATTATTTGTCTTAACGTGTCTCATGTGTTATTATTCGTCTTAACGTGTCTCATGTGTTATTATTTGTCTTAACGTGTCTCATGTGTTATTATTTGTCTTAACGTGTCTCATGTGTTATTATTAACGTGTCTCATGTGTTATTATTAACGTGTCTCATGTGTTATTATTCGTCTTAACGTGTCTCATGTGTTATTATTCGTCTTAACGTGTCTCATGTGTTATTATTAACGTGTCTCATGTGTTATTATTCGTCTTAACGTGTCTCATGTGTTATTATTTGTATTAACGTGTCTCATGTGTTATTATTTGTCTTAACGTGTCTCATGTGTTATTATTTGTCTCATGTGTTATTATTCGTCTTAACGTGTCTCATGTGTTATTATTCGTCTTAACGTGTCTCATGTGTTATTATTTGTATTAACGTGTCTCATGTGTTATTATTTGTCTTAACGTGTCTCATGTGTTATTATTTGTCTCATGTGTCTCATGTGTTATTATTCGTCTTAACGTGTCTCATGTGTTATTATTTGTCTCATGTGTTATTATTCGTCTTAACGTGTCTCATGTGTTATTATTTGTCTTAACGTGTCTCATGTGTTATTATTTGTCTCATGTGTTATTATTCGTCTTAACGTGTCTCATGTGTTATTATTTGTCTTAACGTGTCTCATGTGTTATTATTTGTCTCATGTGTTATTATTTGTCTCATGTGTTATTATTTGTCTCATGTGTCTCCAGTGAGGTAGAAGTGTGAGCACTGTTCTAATAAAGCCTGTCTCACTCTGGGGACGATGTGAGACAGCTGCTGCAGGTCCAATTGGTCGACCTCGTCTCCAGACAAAGACTGAGAGCCTTTAGAAAACAGCCCCAGACGACTGGCTGCAGAGAGAGGGAGGACTTATTGATTAGAGATCAATGTTTTGTTTAGCCTTTATTTCACCAGGTCGGTCCCGTTGAGATACAATGACCTCTTTTTCAAGGGAAGCCTGGACAAGACAGCAGCATAGAAAAATTGCAACAGTCACAAGACACAACAGAAATCATATAACACAGATAAAATACATTAAAAAAAATAAAATACATTAAAAAAGATAAGGCAACAGGACTAAAGCTCCGGATTCACACCAAAACAAGAACAAATGCGGTATGAAGCCGCTCCAATTTCTCTCACACGAGTCTTTAAAGTTACAAGGTTGATGAGCTCCTTTAACTTTAGAGGTGTTTGCTTTGCATTCCAAGCAGCAGGTAACTTAAAACAGTGCTCATTGGAATGTAAGCAATAATTGCTCTGGGATTTAAAGATGTAGTTACATAAGTAGGAGGAGCAGACCCAAGATAGCTTTATAAATACAAATATGCCAATGTATAAGGCGGCGTGCTGCCAGAGATGGCCACTCAACTCGAGCATATAAGATGCAGCGGTGAGTGAGGGCTTCACAACCAGTGAGGAACCTGAAGGCACCATGATACACAGTGTCTAGAGAACGCAGACTGGGGCATTCATATAGAAGAGATCACTAATCAAGTATAAGTACAGTTTGGTTTTGGCGGCATTCAAGACTTTAGTTCAATGAGCTGATTTTCAAGGTTAAAAGCAATTTGTAAGTTGCCAAGGGCCTCGGCAAGAGTGGTGCCACAACAGTATATAACTGTGTCATCAGCATAAAAATGAAATTTGGCATTTGGGACGTTACTGCCCAATGTACTTACATAAATAACAAACAGAATAGGGCCCAGAACTGAGCCCTGTGGCATACCAGTAGAGACATTTAGCAGTTACTTTAGAATCAAAAGGAAATGTTCTTAACGTAAAAAAAAATAAAAATCTCAGAGACATTTTAAAGAAGCAAATCAAAGTGAGAAAGTCGTCCTGCAGGAGTTGAAGACAGCTCATTGATTGTTTATTGTGTAATCATAAAGAATACAAATATTTCTTAAACTAAATATCTGGTTGTTGCTTTTAAACTCCGTACTGCGGCTTTCAATATAAAAACACATATATATTATAATATAATTATATATATTTTGTCCCTCACCTATGGACACGGCCGTCTCCTTGGAGTCTCCAGTGATCATCTTGATGGCCACTCCAGAGTTGATGAGCATCCCCACGGCCTCTTTGACCCCTGACCTGGGGGGGTCGATGATGCCAACCAGACCCAGAAAGGTCAGGTTCCCCATCTGGGACCCGGAAGCAAAGGCCAGAACTACAGGAGGACATGGACCAATGAGCTGATGTATGTATATGTATATGTATATATATATATATATATATATATATATATATATATATATATATATATATATATATATACATACACATACACACACACACACACATACATACATACACACACACACACACCTCTGAGACCAGCAGACCCCATGTAGCTGATCTGCTGCTGGTACAGCTCCCTCTGCTGGTGGCTCAGAGACAGAGCACTCCCTCTGCTGTTGTAGGAGCTGCAGAGCCCGATCACCTGCTCGTAAGCTCCTTTCACGAAGAAGACTCCTGGTTTGTCCTGAAGGGGGAGGAGTCACAGATTATCAATCATCGATTGATGGATCAACAAGTTCACGGCAACACACACGGACAGCGTGAGTCATGTGACCTGTAGCGTCCGGTGGACGCAGCGGACAGACATCCACTTCTGCTCCGAGGTGAAGGGATGCTCCTCCAGACGAACGTACTCCTGCTGCAGGCTCTCCAGACCCATCTGCAACATCATCATTCATTTATTATATATATATATATATATATATTTGATTTACAGTTTTTTTGACAGTCTCCAGTCTCACCTTCATGGCGAGGGCGATGAGCGCTCCCTCGGTCGGCCGTCCCAACAAATTGTGATTCCTGATGACTGAGTCGTTACACACACAGCCCACCTGAGACACACACACACACAGTGATGACATCATTGTACCGGGTGACTTGGAGGATTGGTGGTTCGATCCCTGGTCCATGGGATGGTGGACATTGATTCACCTCAACGATCTTGCTAATGGACGGACAGGAGAAACCGTGGACGACGTCTCCGTCCAGGAGGACTTCTCCTGCTCCATTGTAGCCCACACCCGACACCTGCAAGACAACATCTGGGGTTCAACAACCCACCACTACTTCTACTTCCTGTTGAAGCTCGAAACTTGAGGACGTAAACTTGAGGACTCTATAGGAAGTAGAGTTGGAAGCTGAGAGGACGATTACGTCTCATTTCCTAACAGGAAGTAGAGTTGGACGCTGAGTACGGTAGAGTCTCATTTCCTAACAGGAAGTAGAGTTGGACGCTGAGTACGGTAGAGTCTCATTTCCTAACAGGAAGTAGAGTTGGACGATGAGAGGACAGTAGAGTCTCATTTCCTAACAGGAAGTAGAGTTGGACGATGAGAGGACAGTAGAGTCTCATTTCCTAACAGGAAGTAGAGTTGGAAGCTGAGAGGACGATTACGTCTCATTTCCTAACAGGAAGTAGAGTTGGACGCTGAGTACGGTAGAGTCTCATTTCCTAACAGGAAGTAGAGTTGGACGATGAGAGGACAGTAGAGTCTCATTTCCTAACAGGAAGTAGAGTTGGACGATGAGAGGACAGTAGAGTCTCATTTCCTAACAGGAAGTAGAGTTGGACGATGAGAGGACAGTAGAGTCTCATTTCCTAACAGGAAGTAGAGTTGGACGATGAGAGGACAGTAGAGTCTCATTTCCTAACAGGAAGTAGAGTTGGACGCTGAGTACGGTAGAGTCTCATTTCCTAACAGGAAGTAGAGTTGGACGATGAGAGGACAGTAGAGTCTCATTTCCTAACAGGAAGTAGAGTTGGACGATGAGAGGACAGTAGAGTCTCATTTCCTAACAGGAAGTAGAGTTGGACGCTGAGTACGGTAGAGTCTCATTTCCTAACAGGAAGTAGAGTTGGACGCTGAGTACGGTAGAGTCTCATTTCCTAACAGGAAGTAGAGTTGGACGATGAGAGGACAGTAGAGTCTCATTTCCTAACAGGAAGTAGAGTTGGACGCTGAGTACGGTAGAGTCTCATTTCCTAACAGGAAGTAGAGTTGGACGCTGAGTACGGTAGAGTCTCATTTCCTAACAGGAAGTAGAGTTGGACGATGAGAGGACAGTAGAGTCTCATTTCCTAACAGGAAGTAGAGTTGGACGCTGAGTACGGTAGAGTCTCATTTCCTAACAGGAAGTAGAGTTGGACGTGTGAGTGATGAAGAAGAAGATAAACATGATAAAGAAGACGAAGAGCACCTCAGCGTGGAGTCCATCCGACGTGAACAGCTGGGTGACGGTCATCTCGTTCTTGGTCAGAGTTCCCGTCTTGTCTGAACAGATCACGTTACAGCAGCCTGAAGAAGAAGAACACGACAGGAAGTCAGACTGACTGACCCTCGGCGAAGACCCGCCCCCCGTCTGTGGAGTCAGTCTAATTGATGAGAAATATATGAATAATAAAATATATAATATATGTTAGTGATAAACTGAATGATGAAGAGTTCCTTTATGTGATGATGAATGTTTATGATAAACTGAATGATGAAGAGTTCCTTTATGTGATGATGATGAATGTTTATGATAAACTGAATGATGAAGAGTTCCTTTATGTGATGATGATGAATGTTTATGATAAACTGAATGATGAAGAGTTCCTTTATGTGATGATGATGAATGTTTATGATAAACTGAATGATGAAGAGTTCCTTTATGTGATGATGATGAATGTTTATCATAAACTGAATGATGAAGAGTTCCTTTATGTGATGATGATGAATGTTTATGATAAACTGAATGATGAAGAGTTCCTTTATGTGATGATGATGAATGTTTATGATAAACTGAATGATGAAGAGTTCCTTTATGTGATGATGATGAATGTTTATGATAAACTGAATGATAAAGAGTTCCTTTATGTGATGATGAATGTTTATGATAAACTGAATGATAAAGAGTTCCTTTATGTGATGATGATGAATGTTTATGATAAACTGAATGATAAAGAGTTCCTTTATGTGATGATGAATGTTTATGATAAACTGAATGATGAAGTGTTCCTTAATGCGTTGATACTGAATGTTTGTGATGAAGTCATATGAGTAACAGAGGTATTATAGATCACATGACCTGATAAGAGTGTTGTTAGGTCACATACCCAGAGTTTCTACGATGGGAAGCTTTTTGATGATGGCTCTTTTCTTCACCATGCGCATCACACCGAGTGCCAGCGTCACCGTCACCACAATGGGTAAACCCTCTGGGATGGCAGCTACCGCCAAACTGAGGGACCGGAGGGACCACCACCGATCAATAACGAATACATCAGATACACCGGTAATCAAAGTCTCTACTGGTGATGAACTACAGACCTGCACCCGAGGCACCATCAGACCTCATCAAGTGGTGGTTTTAATGATATCCAGATCATAAACTGTGTCCACAATCAACAGGAAAGCTTTCAGGCTGATTATGTGTGTGTTTCTATTTGTGGCTGGTTGTCCTTGTGTTAAAAACTAGTTTCACTTGTTAATGGATTGCGCTTCAATGCAAGTCTGTTAATAGATGTGCTGACTAATTCATATTGTTAAGACAGACAGACACAGAGAGGAAACATCCGTTACCTGACTCCGATGGTGAACATGTCCAGAATCCTCTTCCCCTGCAGCCATCCCATCAGCATGATGACCCCTGAGACACAGAAACCACTGAACACAGAAACATGATGAGGACGAAGAGGAGATGACGAGGACTGAACACCAACATACCTATAATGCCAAAGGAATAGAGCGACAGCTGCTTCCCCAGCAGGTCCATGCTCTTTTGTAACGGAGTTTTAGGAGCCTGAAAACAACAAACAGAAAATAAAACAGTCACTGTGGCTGTACATAAAGAACCTGCAGCAGGTGAGTGGTCTACACTGTGGCTGTACATAAAGAACCTGCAGCAGGTGAGTGGTCTACACTGTGGCTGTACATAAAGAACCTGCAGCAGGTGAGTGGTCTACACTGTGGCTGTACATAAAGAACCTGCAGCAGGTGAGTGGTCTACACTGTGGCTGTACATAAAGAACCTGCAGCAGGTGAGTGGTCTACACTGTATCTGTACATAAAGAACCTGCAGCAGGTGAGTGGTCTACACTGTGGCTGTACATAAAGAACCTGCAGCAGGTGAGTGGTCTACACTGTATCTGTACATAAAGAACCTGCAGCAGGTGAGTGGTCTACACTGTATCTGTACATAAAGAACCTGCAGCAGGTGAGTGGTCTACACTGTATCTGTACATAAAGAACCTGCAGCAGGTGAGTGGTCTACACTGTGGCTGTACATAAAGAACCTGCAGCAGGTGAGTGGTCTACACTGTAGCTGTACATAAAGAACCTGCAGCAGGTGAGTGGTCTACACTGTATCTGTACATAAAGAACCTGCAGCAGGTGAGTGGTCTACACTGTATCTGTACATAAAGAACCTGCAGCAGGTGAGTGGTCTACACTGTGGCTGTACATAAAGAACCTGCAGCAGGTGAGTGGTCTACACTGTGGCTGTACATAAAGAACCTGCAGCAGGTGAGTGGTCTACACTGTGGCTGTACATAAAGAACCTGCAGCAGGTGAGTGGTCTACACTGTATCTGTACATAAAGAACCTGCAGCAGGTGAGTGGTCTACACTGTATCTGTACATAAAGAACCTGCAGCAGGTGAGTGGTCTACACTGTGGCTGTACATAAAGAACCTGCAGCAGGTGAGTGGTCTACACTGTAGCTGTACATAAAGAACCTGCAGCAGGTGAGTGGTCTACACTGTATCTGTACATAAAGAACCTGCAGCAGGTGAGTGGTCTACACTGTATCTGTACATAAAGAACCTGCAGCAGGTGAGTGGTCTACACTGTGGCTGTACATAAAGAACCTGCAGCAGGTGAGTGGTCTACACTGTGGCTGTACATAAAGAACCTGCAGCAGGTGAGTGGTCTACACTGTAGCTGTACATAAAGAACCTGCAGCAGGTGAGTGGTCTACACTGTATCTGTACATAAAGAACCTGCAGCAGGTGAGTGGTCTACACTGTATCTGTACATAAAGAACCTGCAGCAGGTGAGTGGTCTACACTGTATCTGTACATAAAGAACCTGCAGCAGGTGAGTGGTCTACACTGTGGCTGTACATAAAGAACCTGCAGCAGGTGAGTGGTCTACACTGTGGCTGTACATAAAGAACCTGCAGCAGGTGAGTGGTCTACACTGTGGCTGTACATAAAGAACCTGCAGCAGGTGAGTGGTCTACACTGTGGCTGTACATAAAGAACCTGCAGCAGGTGAGTGGTCTACACTGTAGCTGTACATAAAGAACCTGCAGCAGGTGAGTGGTCTACACTGTAGCTGTACATAAAGAACCTGCAGCAGGTGAGTGGTCTACACTGTAGCTGTACATAAAGAACCTGCAGCAGGTGAGTGGTCTACACTGTGGCTGTACATAAAGAACCTGCAGCAGGTGAGTGGTCTACACTGTGGCTGTACATAAAGAACCTGCAGCAGGTGAGTGGTCTACACTGTGGCTGTACATAAAGAACCTGCAGCAGGTGAGTGGTCTACACTGTATCTGTACATAAAGAACCTGCAGCAGGTGAGTGGTCTACACTGTGGCTGTACATAAAGAACCTGCAGCAGGTGAGTGGTCTACACTGTATCTGTACATAAAGAACCTGCAGCAGGTGAGTGGTCTACACTGTATCTGTACATAAAGAACCTGCAGCAGGTGAGTGGTCTACACTGTGGCTGTACATAAATAACCTGCAGCAGGTGAGTGGTCTACACTGTGGCTGTACATAAAGAACCTGCAGCAGGTGAGTGGTCTACACTGTGGCTGTACATAAAGAACCTGCAGCAGGTGAGTGGTCTACACTGTGGCTGTACATAAAGAACCTGCAGCAGGTGAGTGGTCTACACTGTAGCTGTACATAAAGAACCTGCAGCAGGTGAGTGGTCTACACTGTAGCTGTACATAAAGAACCTGCAGCAGGTGAGTGGTCTACACTGTGGCTGTACATAAAGAACCTGCAGCAGGTGAGTGGTCTACACTGTGGCTGTACATAAAGAACCTGCAGCAGGTGAGTGGTCTACACTGTGGCTGTACATAAAGAACCTGCAGCAGGTGAGTGGTCTACACTGTGGCTGTACATAAAGAACCTGCAGCAGGTGAGTGGTCTACACTGTGGCTGTACATAAAGAACCTGCAGCAGGTGAGTGGTCTACACTGTGGCTGTACATAAAGAACCTGCAGCAGGTGAGTGGTCTACACTGTGGCTGTACATAAAGAACCTGCAGCAGGTGAGTGGTCTACACTGTGGCTGTACATAAAGAACCTGCAGCAGGTGAGTGGTCTACACTGTGGCTGTACATAAAGAACCTGCAGCAGGTGAGTGGTCTACACTGTGGCTGTACATAAAGAACCTGCAGCAGGTGAGTGGTCTACACTGTGGCTGTACATAAAGAACCTGCAGCAGGTGAGTGGTCTACACTGTAGCTGTACATAAAGAACCTGCAGCAGGTGAGTGGTCTACACTGTATCTGTACATAAAGAACCTGCAGCAGGTGAGTGGTCTACACTGTGGCTGTACATAAAGAACCTGCAGCAGGTGAGTGGTCTACACTGTGGCTGTACATAAAGAACCTGCAGCAGGTGAGTGGTCTACACTGTGGCTGTACATAAAGAACCTGCAGCAGGTGAGTGGTCTACACTGTAGCTGTACATAAAGAACCTGCAGCAGGTGAGTGGTCTACACTGTATCTGTACATAAAGAACCTGCAGCAGGTGAGTGGTCTACACTGTGGCTGTACATAAAGAACCTGCAGCAGGTGAGTGGTCTACACTGTGGCTGTACATAAAGAACCTGCAGCAGGTGAGTGGTCTACACTGTGGCTGTACATAAAGAACCTGCAGCAGGTGAGTGGTCTACACTGTGGCTGTACATAAAGAACCTGCAGCAGGTGAGTGGTCTACACTGTGGCTGTACATAAAGAACCTGCAGCAGGTGAGTGGTCTACACTGTGGCTGTACATAAAGAACCTGCAGCAGGTGAGTGGTCTACACTGTGGCTGTACATAAAGAACCTGCAGCAGGTGAGTGGTCTACACTGTGGCTGTACATAAAGAACCTGCAGCAGGTGAGTGGTCTACACTGTGGCTGTACATAAAGAACCTGCAGCAGGTGAGTGGTCTACACTGTGGCTGTACATAAAGAACCTGCAGCAGGTGAGTGGTCTACACTGTGGCTGTACATAAAGAACCTGCAGCAGGTGAGTGGTCTACACTGTGGCTGTACATAAAGAACCTGCAGCAGGTGAGTGGTCTACACTGTGGCTGTACATAAAGAACCTGCAGCAGGTGAGTGGTCTACTTGTTTCAACAGTGGAACAATGGGTGCTTGTTGAACTGAAAGCTACACTACCTGCTTTGTTTGTGAATGTCTTTGAAGAGACTCCATGTGAAAGCAGTGTTTTCTTTCATGAACAGGTAAACGTGTGTAGACCTTTAGAAGACTGAATTAAGTCAGTGACGTGATACTTCCTGGAGTCAGGGTCGTCCACATGAAGCCAACACAGCAGATGACTGGAGTCAGCCACTGTTGGGTTACAGTGCTTTGCATGTTTTTCACTTCCTGCTTTGTGTTGCCGAGCGGCTCGAGCTCGGTGTTCAGATCAGATGGAGACCTACGTACCTCTTCTGCTTGCATCATCTTGAAAACCTCCCCAAACTCAGAGTTCTCTCCGGTCCCGATGACGATGCCCTGAGAAAGACGAACACTCTTGTTGTAGGACATCATTTCATATATTCCTGTGTGTTCAGAACACTCCTTCTGCTTCTGTCCTTCATGAGGCTGTTTGAGTTCAGCTCTACGTACAAAACGACCAGCAAGACGCTGTCTGATGTGAACTTCAATCCAACTGTATTCATAAACAACAACATACAATACCCAAAGTAATAAATAAAAATCAACCAATTCAGAATGTTCAACAATAAAATGTAATTTAATAAAACCACATAGATCATAAGAGGTCCAGCTGTGGAAAAGCTGAAAGAGAAGCATCAACCAGTGGAAACACTGACGTGACTCCCAGAAGTTCATTCTGCTGGTTCGGTTTCAGGTCTAAAGGTCCTCACATTCACAACCAGAGAACCCATTGTACTGTGGTTCTAGTCAAGGAACAGCTGAAGAACACATGCTGATGAGACAACCAGAGGAGCAGGAGGAGGTACCTTGGCTCTGCCGCAGCGCACCAGGGTGCCCATGAAGGCCACGTTGCTGCGGGACGCGATGTCTCCGTTGGAGGACGGCGGCTGGTGGCCGGTGGTCTTGGAGCTGGGCGACGTCTCCCCCGTGAGACTGGACTCATCCACAGACAGGTCTGTCGCCTTAGAGGGAGGAGGACAGACGGGTAGGGCTTCAGCCTCATGATGATGATCAGAGAGAGTGTGTGTGTGTGTGTGTGTGTACCTCGACCAGGCGAAGGTCTGCTGGGACTCTCTCCCCCACCGACAGACAGACGGTGTCTCCAGGAACCAGCTCTCTGGCCAGAAGGTGCTCCAGGTGTCCTTCCCTCAAACTGAGATACAATACAGTGTTCAAACACACACACACACACACACACGAGAGAGAGAGAAGGCGAAGAAATAAACTCCCACCAGTGACATTCTGGAGGCACCAGCTTCCCCAGCTCTTCTAGAGACTTCTCTGATCGATACTCCTACACACACACACACACACACACACACACACACACATTAATTTCTGATGGCCATAAAAATAAAACATTACATGATTATTTTTATAAACACGACTCACCTGGACAAAAGCTACCGTCACTACTATGATGATGGCCTGTGAGGAGACAAAGAGACTCTGGTTAATCTTGTCCACGGTGGTCTCCAGAGGACTGTCCCTCTAGTTCACCATCTGATCTAGTGTGCAGTATTCACTTTCTTATCAGCTGGTTCTGTTGAGACCTTCAGGCAGTAAGTCAATGTTCTAGTGTTCTCCATCAGCTGGTTCTGTTAATACCTTGATCTGTTGCATCTAGAACATACCACAGTGATGCTGATGGCGTCATCAAACTGGTGCATGAGAACACTGATGACGGCCGACGCCAACAGCAACAGGATGAGAGGATCTTTGAACTGCAGAGAGAGACGTCAGGTGAGTTAGTGTCTACAGGTCTTCAGTCAGAGGCAGTCCTGTAACAGGTCTACAGTAAGAGGCAGTCCTGTAACAGGTCTACAGTCAGAGGCAGTCCTGTAACAGGTCTACAGTCAGAGGCAGTCCTGTAACAGGTCTACAGTAAGAGGCAGTCCTGTAACAGGTCTACAGTCAGAGGCAGTCCTGTAACAAGTCTTCAGTCAGAGACAGTCCTGTAACAGGTCTTCAGTCAGAGACAGCCCTGTAACAGGTCTACAGTCAGAGGCAGTCCTGTAACAGGTCTACATGTCTTCAGTTAGAGACAGTCCTGTAACAGGTCTTCAGTCAGAGGCAGTCCTGTAACAGGTCTTCAGTCAGAGGCAGTCCTGTAACAGGTCTTCAGTCAGAGACAGTCCTGTAACAGGTCTTCAGTCAGAGACAGTCCTGTAACAGGTCTACATGTCTTCAGTTAGAGACAGTCCTGTAACAGGTCTTCAGTCAGAGGCAATCCTGTAACAGGTCTACAGTCAGAGGCAGTCCTGTAACAGGTCTTCAGTCAGAGACAGTCCTGTAACAGGTCTTCAGTCAGAGGCAGTCCTGTAACAGGTCTACAGTCAGAGGCAGTCCTGTAACAGGTCTACATGTCTTCAGTTAGAGACAGTCCTGTAACAGGTCTTCAGTCAGAGGCAGTCCTGTAACAGGTCTTCAATCAGAGACAGTCCTGTAACAGGTCTACAGTCAGAGGCAGTCCTGTAACAGGTCTACAGTCAGAGGCAGTCCTGTAACAGATCTACAGTCAGAGGCAGTCCTGTAACAGGTCTTCAGTCAGAGACAGTCCTGTAACAGGTCTTCAGTCAGAGGCAGTCCTGTAACAGGTCTTCAGTCAGAGACAGTCCTGTAACAGGTCTTCAGTCAGAGGCAGTCCTGTAACAGGTCTACATGTCTTCAGTTAGAGACAGTCCTGTAACAGGTCTTCAGTCAGAGGCAGTCCTGTAACAGGTCTACAGTCAGAGGCAGTCCTGTAACAGGTCTACATGTCTTCAGTTAGAGACAGTCCTGTAACAGGTCTTCAGTCAGAGGCAGTCCTGTAACAGGTCTTCAGTCAGAGGCAGTCCTGTAACAAGTCTTCAGTCAGAGGCAGTCCTGTAACAGGTCTTCAGTCAGAGGCAGTCCTGTAACAGGTCTTCAGGTCTTCAGTCAGAGGCAGTCCTGTAACAGGTCTTCAGTCAGAGACAGTCCTGTAACAGGTCTACAGGTCTTCAGTCAGAGACAGTCCTGTAACAGGTCTTCAGTCAGAGACGGTCCTGTAACAAGTCTTCAGTCAGAGACAGTCCTGTAACAGGTCTACAGGTCTTCAGTCAGAGGCAGTCCTGTAACAGGTCTTCAGGTCTTCAGTCAGAGACAGTCCTGTAACAGGTCTTCAGTCAGAGGCAGTCCTGTAACAGGTCTTCAGTCAGAGGCAGTCCTGTAACAGGTCTACAGGTCTTCAGTCAGAGACAGTCCTGTAACAGGTCTTCAGTCAGAGACGGTCCTGTAACAAGTCTTCAGTCAGAGACAGTCCTGTAACAGGTCTACAGGTCTTCAGTCAGAGGCAGTCCTGTAACAGGTCTTCAGGTCTTCAGTCAGAGACAGTCCTGTAACAGGTCTTCAGTCAGAGGCAGTCCTGTAACAGGTCTTCAGTCAGAGGCAGTCCTGTAACAGGTATTCAGGTCTTCAGTCAGAGGCAGTCCTGTAATAGGTCTTCAGTCAGAGACAGTCCTGTAACTGGTCTACAGGTCTTCAGTCAGAGACAGTCCTGTAACAGGTCTTCAGTCAGAGACGGTCCTGTAACAAGTCTTCAGTCAGAGACAGTCCTGTAACAGGTCTACAGGTCTTCAGTCAGAGACAGTCCTGTAACAGGTCTTCAGTCAGAGGCAGTCCTGTAACAGGTCTACAGTCAGAGGCAGTCCTGTAACAGGTCTACATGTCTTCAGTTAGAGACAGTCCTGTAACAGGTCTTCAGTCAGAGACAGTCCTGTAACAGGTCTTCAGTCAGAGGCAGTCCTGTAACAAGTCTTCAGTCAGAGGCAGTCCTGTAACAGGTCTACAGGTCTTCAGTCAGAGACAGTCCTGTAACAGGTCTTCAGTCAGAGACGGTCCTGTAACAAGTCTTCAGTCAGAGACAGTCCTGTAACAGGTCTACAGGTCTTCAGTCAGAGGCAGTCCTGTAACAGGTCTTCAGGTCTTCAGTCAGAGGCAGTCCTGTAACAGGTCTTCAGTCAGAGACAGTCCTGTAACAGGTCTACAGGTCTTCAGTCAGAGACAGTCCTGTAACAGGTCTTCAGTCAGAGGCAGTCCTGTAACAGGTCTTCAGTCAGAGGCAGTCCTGTAACAGGTCTACAGGTCTTCAGTCAGAGACAGTCCTGTAACAGGTCTTCAGTCAGAGACGGTCCTGTAACAGGTCTTCAGTCAGAGACGGTCCTGTAACAAGTCTTCAGTCAGAGACAGTCCTGTAACAGGTCTACAGGTCTTCAGTCAGAGACAGTCCTGTAACAGGTCTTCAGTCAGAGGCAGTCCTGTAACAGGTCTTCAGTCAGAGACAGTCCTGTAACAGGTCTTCAGTCAGAGGCAGTCCTGTAACAGGTCTTCAGTCAGAGGCAGTCCTGTAACAAGTCTTCAGTCAGAGGCAGTCCTGTAACAGGTCTTCAGTCAGAGGCAGTCCTGTAACAGGTCTTCAGGTCTTCAGTCAGAGGCAGTCCTGTAACAGGTCTTCAGTCAGAGACAGTCCTGTAACAGGTCTTCAGTCAGAGACAGTCCTGTAACAGGTCTTCAGTCAGAGACAGTCCTGTAACAGGTCTACAGGTCTTCAGTCAGAGGCAGTCCTGTAACAGGTCTTCAGTCAGAGACAGTCCTGTAACAGGTCTACAGGTCTTCAGTCAGAGACAGTCCTGTAACAGGTCATCAGTCAGAGACGGTCCTGTAACAAGTCTTCAGTCAGAGACAGTCCTGTAACAGGTCTACAGGTCTTCAGTCAGAGGCAGTCCTGTAACAGGTCTTCAGGTCTTCAGTCAGAGGCAGTCCTGTAACAGGTCTTCAGTCAGAGACAGTCCTGTAACAGGTCTACAGGTCTTCAGTCAGAGACAGTCCTGTAACAGGTCTTCAGTCAGAGGCAGTCCTGTAACAGGTCTTCAGTCAGAGGCAGTCCTGTAACAGGTATTCAGGTCTTCAGTCAGAGGCAGTCCTGTAACAGGTCTTCAGTCAGAGACAGTCCTGTAACAGGTCTACAGGTCTTCAGTCAGAGACAGTCCTGTAACAGGTCTTCAGTCAGAGACGGTCCTGTAACAAGTCTTCAGTCAGAGACAGTCCTGTAACAGGTCTACAGGTCTTCAGTCAGAGACAGTCCTGTAACAGGTCTTCAGTCAGAGAAAGTCCTGTAACAGGTCTACAGGTCTTCAGTCAGAGGCAGTCCTGTAACAGGTCTTCAGTCAGAGACAGTCCTGTAACAGGTCTACAGGTCTTCAGTCAGAGGCAGTCCTGTAACAGGTCTTCAGTCAGAGGCAGTCCTGTAACAGGTCTTCAGTCAGAGGCAGTCCTGTAACAAGTCTTCAGTCAGAGGCAGTCCTGTAACAGGTCTTCAGTCAGAGGCAGTTCTGTAACAGGTCTTCAGTCAGAGGCAGTCCTGTAACAGGTCTACAGGTCTTTAGTCAGAGGCAGTCCTGTAACAGGTCTACAGGTCTTCAGTCAGAGACAGTCCTGTAACAGGTCTACAGTCAGAGGCAGTCCTGTAACAAGTCTACAGGTCTACAGTCAGAGGCAGTCCTGTAACAGGTCTACATGTCTTCAGTTAGAGACAGTCCTGTAACAGGTCTTCAGTCAGAGGCAGTCCTGTAACAGGTCTTCAGTCAGAGACAGTCCTGTAACAGGTCTACATGTCTTCAGTTAGAGACAGTCCTGTAACAGGTCTTCAGTCAGAGGCAGTCCTGTAACAGGTCTACAGTCAGAGGCAGTCCTGTAACAGGTCTTCAGTCAGAGACAGTCCTGTAACAGGTCTTCAGTCAGAGACAGTCCTGTAACAGGTCTACAGTCAGAGACAGTCCTGTAACAGGTCTTCAGTCAGAGACAGCCCTGTAACAGGTCTTCAGTCAGAGACAGCCCTGTAACAGGTCTACAGTCAGAGGCAGTCCTGTAACAGGTCTACATGTCTTCAGTTAGAGACAGTCCTGTAACAGGTCTTCAGTCAGAGGCAGTCCTGTAACAGGTCTTCAATCAGAGGCAGTCCTGTAACAGGTCTTCAGTCAGAGACAGTCCTGTAACAGGTCTTCAGTCAGAGACAGTCCTGTAACAGGTCTACATGTCTTCAGTTAGAGGCAGTCCTGTAACAGGTCTACAGTCAGAGGCAGTCCTGTAACAGGTCTTCAGTCAGAGACAGTCCTGTAACAGGTCTTCAGTCAGAGACAGTCCTGTAACAGGTCTTCAGTCAGAGGCAGTCCTGTAACAGGTCTTCAGTCAGAAACTGTCCTGTAACAGGTCTACATGTCTTCAGTCAGAGACAGTCCTGTAACAGGTCTTCAGTCAGAGACAGTCCTGTAACAGGTCTTCAGTCAGAGACAGTCCTGTAACAGGTCTTCAGTCAGAGGCAGTCCTGTAACAGGTCTACAGTCAGAGGCAGTCCTGTAACAGGTCTACATGTCTTCAGTTAGAGACAGTCCTGTAACAGGTCTTCAGTCAGAGGCAGTCCTGTAACAGGTCTTCAGTCAGAGGCAGTCCTGTAACAGGTCTTCAGTCAGAGACAGTCCTGTAACAGGTCTTCAGTCAGAGACAGTCCTGTAACAGGTCTTCAGTCAGAGACAGTCCTGTAACAGGTCTACATGTCTTCAGTTAGAGACAGTCCTGTAACAGGTCTTCAGTCAGAGGCAGTCCTGTAACAGGTCTACAGTCAGAGGCAGTCCTGTAACAGGTCTTCAGTCAGAGGCAGTCCTGTAACAGGTCTTCAGTCAGAGACAGTCCTGTAACAGGTCTTCAGTCAGAGGCAGTCCTGTAACAGGTCTTCAGTCAGAGACAGTCCTGTAACAGGTCTTCAGTCAGAGGCAGTCCTGTAACAGGTCTACAGTCAGAGGCAGTCCTGTAACAGGTCTACATGTCTTCAGTTAGAGACAGTCCTGTAACAGGTCTTCAGTCAGAGGCAGTCCTGTAACAGGTCTTCAGTCAGAGGCAGTCCTGTAACAAGTCTTCAGTCAGAGGCAGTCCTGTAACAGGTCTTCAGTCAGAGGCAGTCCTGTAACAGGTCTTCAGGTCTTCAGTCAGAGGCAGTCCTGTAACAGGTCTTCAGTCAGAGACAGTCCTGTAACAGGTCTACAGGTCTTCAGTCAGAGACAGTCCTGTAACAGGTCTTCAGTCAGAGGCAGTCCTGTAACAGGTCTTCAGGTCTTCAGTCAGAGGCAGTCCTGTAACAGGTCTTCAGTCAGAGGCAGTCCTGTAACAGGTCTTCAGTCAGAGGCAGTCCTGTAACAGGTCTACAGGTCTTCAGTCAGAGGCAGTCCTGTAACAGGTCTACAGTCAGAGGCAGTCCTGTAACAGGTCTACAGTCAGAGGCAGTCCTGTAACAGGTCTTCAGTCAGAGACAGTCCTGTAACAGGTCTTCAGTCAGAGACAGTCCTGTAACAGGTCTACAGTCAGAGGCAGTCCTGTAACAGGTCTACATGTCTTCAGTTAGAGACAGTCCTGTAACAGGTCTACAGTCAGAGGCAGTCCTGTAACAGGTCTACATGTCTTCAGTTAGAGACAGTCCTGTAACAGGTCTTCAGTCAGAGGCAGTCCTGTAACAGGTCTTCAGTCAGAGACAGTCCTGTAACAGGTCTTCAGTCAGACAGTCCTGTAACAGGTCTACATGTCTTCAGTTAGAGACAGTCCTGTAACAGGTCTTCAGTCAGAGGCAGTCCTGTAACAGGTCTACAGTCAGAGGCAGTCCTGTAACAGGTCTTCAGTCAGAGGCAGTCCTGTAACAGGTCTTCAGTCAGAGACAGTCCTGTAACAGGTCTTCAGTCAGAGGCAGTCCTGTAACAGGTCTTCAGTCAGAGACAGTCCTGTAACAGGTCTTCAGTCAGAGGCAGTCCTGTAACAGGTCTACAGTCAGAGGCAGTCCTGTAACAGGTCTACATGTCTTCAGTTAGAGACAGTCCTGTAACAGGTCTTCAGTCAGAGGCAGTCCTGTAACAGGTCTTCAGTCAGAGGCAGTCCTGTAACAAGTCTTCAGTCAGAGGCAGTCCTGTAACAGGTCTTCAGTCAGAGGCAGTCCTGTAACAGGTCTTCAGGTCTTCAGTCAGAGGCAGTCCTGTAACAGGTCTTCAGTCAGAGACAGTCCTGTAACAGGTCTTCAGTCAGAGACAGTCCTGTAACAGGTCTACAGGTCTTCAGTCAGAGGCAGTCCTGTAACAGGTCTTCAGTCAGAGACAGTCCTGTAACAGGTCTACAGGTCTTCAGTCAGAGACAGTCCTGTAACAGGTCTTCAGTCAGAAACTGTCCTGTAACAGGTCTACATGTCTTCAGTTAGAGACAGTCCTGTAACAGGTCTTCAGTCAGAGACAGTCCTGTAACAGGTCTACAGGTCTTCAGTCAGAGACAGTCCTGTAACAGGTCTTCAGTCAGAAACTGTCCTGTAACAGGTCTACATGTCTTCAGTTAGAGACAGTCCTGTAACAGGTCTTCAGTCAGAGGCAGTCCTGTAACAGGTCTTCAATCAGAGGCAGTCCTGTAACAGGTCTTCAGTCAGAGACAGTCCTGTAACAGGTCTTCAGTCAGAGACAGTCCTGTAACAGGTCTACATGTCTTCAGTTAGAGGCAGTCCTGTAACAGGTCTACAGTCAGAGGCAGTCCTGTAACAGGTCTTCAGTCAGAGACAGTCCTGTAACAGGTCTTCAGTCAGAGACAGTCCTGTAACAGGTCTTCAGTCAGAGGCAGTCCTGTAACAGGTCTTCAGTCAGAAACTGTCCTGTAACAGGTCTACATGTCTTCAGTCAGAGACAGTCCTGTAACAGGTCTTCAGTCAGAGGCAGTCCTGTAACAGGTCTTCAGTCAGAGGCAGTCCTGTAACAGGTCTTCAGTCAGAGACAGTCCTGTAACAGGTCTACATGTCTTCAGTTAGAGACAGTCCTGTAACAGGTCTTCAGTCAGAGGCAGTCCTGTAACAGGTCTACAGTCAGAGGCAGTCCTGTAACAGGTCTTCAGTCAGAGGCAGTCCTGTAACAGGTCTTCAGTCAGAGACAGTCCTGTAACAGGTCTTCAGTCAGAGGCAGTCCTGTAACAGGTCTTCAGTCAGAGACAGTCCTGTAACAGGTCTACATGTCTTCAGTTAGAGACAGTCCTGTAACAGGTCTTCAGTCAGAGGCAGTCCTGTAACAGGTCTACAGTCAGAGGCAGTCCTGTAACAGGTCTACATGTCTTCAGTTAGAGACAGTCCTGTAACAGGTCTTCAGTCAGAGGCAGTCCTGTAACAGGTCTTCAGTCAGAGGCAGTCCTGTAACAAGTCTTCAGTCAGAGGCAGTCCTGTAACAGGTCTTCAGTCAGAGGCAGTCCTGTAACAGGTCTTCAGGTCTTCAGTCAGAGGCAGTCCTGTAACAGGTCTTCAGTCAGAGACAGTCCTGTAACAGGTCTTCAGTCAGAGACAGTCCTGTAACAGGTCTACAGGTCTTCAGTCAGAGGCAGTCCTGTAACAGGTCTTCAGTCAGAGACGGTCCTGTAACAAGTCTTCAGTCAGAGACAGTCCTGTAACAGGTCTACAGGTCTTCAGTCAGAGGCAGTCCTGTAACAGGTCTTCAGTCAGAGACAGTCCTGTAACAGGTCTACAGGTCTTCAGTCAGAGACAGTCCTGTAACAAGTCTTCAGTCAGAGGCAGTCCTGTAACAGGTCTTCAGGTCTTCAGTCAGAGGCAGTCCTGTAACAGGTCTTCAGTCAGAGACAGTCCTGTAACAGGTCTACAGGTCTTCAGTCAGAGACAGTCCTGTAACAGGTCTTCAGTCAGAGACGGTCCTGTAACAGGTCTACAGGTCTTCAGTCAGAGGCAGTCCTGTAACAGGTCTTCAGTCAGAGACAGTCCTGTAACAGGTCTACAGGTCTTCAGTCAGAGGCAGTCCTGTAACAGGTCTTCAGTCAGAGGCAGTCCTGTAACAGGTCTTCAGTCAGAGGCAGTCCTGTAACAAGTCTTCAGTCAGAGGCAGTCCTGTAACAGGTCTTCAGTCAGAGGCAGTCCTGTAACAGGTCTTCAGTTAGAGACAGTCCTGTAACAGGTCTTCAGTCAGAGGCAGTCCTGTAACAGGTCTACAGGTCTTCAGTCAGAGGCAGTCCTGTAACAGGTCTACAGGTCTTCAGTCAGAGGCAGTCCTGTAACAGGTCTACAGGTCTTCAGTCAGAGACAGTCCTGTAACAGGTCTACAGTCAGAGGCAGTCCTGTAACAAGTCTACAGGTCTACAGTCAGAGGCAGTCCTGTAACAGGTCTACATGTCTTCAGTTAGAGACAGTCCTGTAACAGGTCTTCAGTCAGAGGCAGTCCTGTAACAGGTCTTCAGTCAGAGGCAGTCCTGTAACAGGTCTTCAGTCAGAGACAGTCCTGTAACAGGTCTTCAGTCAGAGACAGTCCTGTAACAGGTCTACATGTCTTCAGTTAGAGACAGTCCTGTAACAGGTCTTCAGTCAGAGGCAGTCCTGTAACAGGTCTACAGTCAGAGGCAGTCCTGTAACAGGTCTTCAGTCAGAGACAGTCCTGTAACAGGTCTTCAGTCAGAGACAGTCCTGTAACAGGTCTACAGTCAGAGACAGTCCTGTAACAGGTCTTCAGTCAGAGACAGCCCTGTAACAGGTCTTCAGTCAGAGACAGCCCTGTAACAGGTCTACAGTCAGAGGCAGTCCTGTAACAGGTCTACATGTCTTCAGTTAGAGACAGTCCTGTAACAGGTCTTCAGTCAGAGGCAGTCCTGTAACAGGTCTTCAATCAGAGGCAGTCCTGTAACAGGTCTTCAGTCAGAGACAGTCCTGTAACAGGTCTTCAGTCAGAGACAGTCCTGTAACAGGTCTACATGTCTTCAGTCAGAGACAGTCCTGTAACAGGTCTTCAGTCAGAGACAGTCCTGTATCAGGTCTTCAGTCAGAGACAGTCCTGTAACAGGTCTTCAGTCAGAGGCAGTCCTGTAACAGGTCTACAGTCAGAGGCAGTCCTGTAACAGGTCTACATGTCTTCAGTTAGAGACAGTCCTGTAACAGATCTTCAGTCAGAGGCAGTCCTGTAACAGGTCTTCAGTCAGAGGCAGTCCTGTAACAAGTCTTCAGTCAGAGGCAGTCCTGTAACAGGTCTTCAGTCAGAGGCAGTCCTGTAACAGGTCTTCAGGTCTTCAGTCAGAGGCAGTCCTGTAACAGGTCTTCAGTCAGAGGCAGTCCTGTAACAGGTCTTCAGTCAGAGGCAGTCCTGTAACAGGTCTTCAGTCAGAGGCAGTCCTGTAACAGGTCTTCAGTCAGAGGCAGTCCTGTAACAGGTCTTCAGTCAGAGACAGTCCTGTAACAGGTCTTCAGTCAGAGACAGTCCTGTAACAGGTCTACATGTCTTCAGTTAGAGACAGTCCTGTAACAGGTCTTCAGTCAGAGGCAGTCCTGTAACAGGTCTACAGTCAGAGGCAGTCCTGTAACAGGTCTTCAGTCAGAGGCAGTCCTGTAACAGGTCTTCAGTCAGAGACAGTCCTGTAACAGGTCTTCAGTCAGAGGCAGTCCTGTAACAGGTCTTCAGTCAGAGACAGTCCTGTAACAGGTCTTCAGTCAGAGACAGTCCTGTAACAGGTCTACATGTCTTCAGTTAGAGACAGTCCTGTAACAGGTCTTCAGTCAGAGGCAGTCCTGTAACAGGTCTACATGTCTTCAGTTAGAGACAGTCCTGTAACAGGTCTTCAGTCAGAGGCAGTCCTGTAACAGGTCTTCAGTCAGAGGCAGTCCTGTAACAAGTCTTCAGTCAGAGGCAGTCCTGTAACAGGTCTTCAGTCAGAGGCAGTCCTGTAACAGGTCTTCAGGTCTTCAGTCAGAGGCAGTCCTGTAACAGGTCTTCAGTCAGAGACAGTCCTGTAACAGGTCTTCAGTCAGAGACAGTCCTGTAACAGGTCTACAGGTCTTCAGTCAGAGACAGTCCTGTAACAGGTCTTCAGTCAGAGACGGTCCTGTAACAAGTCTTCAGTCAGAGACAGTCCTGTAACAGGTCTACAGGTCTTCAGTCAGAGGCAGTCCTGTAACAGGTCTTCAGTCAGAGGCAGTCCTGTAACAGGTCTTCAGTCAGAGACAGTCCTGTAACAGGTCTACAGGTCTTCAGTCAGAGACAGTCCTGTAACAGGTCTTCAGTCAGAGACAGTCCTGTAACAGGTCTTCAGTCAGAGACAGTCCTGTAACAGGTCTACATGTCTTCAGTTAGAGACAGTCCTGTAACAGGTCTTCAGTCAGAGGCAGTCCTGTAACAGGTCTACATGTCTTCAGTTAGAGACAGTCCTGTAACAGGTCTTCAGTCAGAGGCAGTCCTGTAACAGGTCTTCAGTCAGAGGCAGTCCTGTAACAAGTCTTCAGTCAGAGGCAGTCCTGTAACAGGTCTTCAGTCAGAGGCAGTCCTGTAACAGGTCTTCAGGTCTTCAGTCAGAGGCAGTCCTGTAACAGGTCTTCAGTCAGAGACAGTCCTGTAACAGGTCTTCAGTCAGAGACAGTCCTGTAACAGGTCTACAGGTCTTCAGTCAGAGACAGTCCTGTAACAGGTCTTCAGTCAGAGACGGTCCTGTAACAAGTCTTCAGTCAGAGACAGTCCTGTAACAGGTCTACAGGTCTTCAGTCAGAGGCAGTCCTGTAACAGGTCTTCAGTCAGAGGCAGTCCTGTAACAGGTCTTCAGTCAGAGACAGTCCTGTAACAGGTCTACAGGTCTTCAGTCAGAGACAGTCCTGTAACAGGTCTTCAGTCAGAGGCAGTCCTGTAACAGGTCTTCAGTCAGAGACAGTCCTGTAACAGGTCTACAGGTCTTCAGTCAGAGACAGTCCTGTAACAGGTCTTCAGTCAGAGACGGTCCTGTAACAAGTCTTCAGTCAGAGACAGTCCTGTAACAGGTCTACAGGTCTTCAGTCAGAGGCAGTCCTGTAACAGGTCTTCAGTCAGAGGCAGTCCTGTAACAGGTCTTCAGTCAGAGGCAGTCCTGTAACAAGTCTTCAGTCAGAGGCAGTCCTGTAACAGGTCTTCAGGTCTTCAGTCAGAGGCAGTCCTGTAACAGGTCTTCAGTCAGAGACAGTCCTGTAACAGGTCTTCAGTCAGAGACAGTCCTGTAACAGGTCTACAGGTCTTCAGTCAGAGGCAGTCCTGTAACAGGTCTTCAGTCAGAGACAGTCCTGTAACAGGTCTACAGGTCTTCAGTCAGAGACAGTCCTGTAACAGGTCTTCAGTCAGAGGCAGTCCTGTAACAGGTCTTCAGTCAGAGACAGTCCTGTAACAGGTCTACAGGTCTTCAGTCAGAGACAGTCCTGTAACAGGTCTTCAGTCAG
Organism: Cyclopterus lumpus; assembly: GCF_009769545.1. Classification (NCBI taxonomy): domain Eukaryota; kingdom Metazoa; phylum Chordata; class Actinopteri; order Perciformes; family Cyclopteridae; genus Cyclopterus; species Cyclopterus lumpus. Next base: position 266,434 of record NC_046981.1, read on the forward strand.
AGACGGTCCTGTAACAAGTCTTCAGTCAGAGACAGTCCTGTAACAGGTCTACAGGTCTTCAGTCAGAGGCAGTCCTGTAACAGGTCTTCAGTCAGAGGCAGTCCTGTAACAGGTCTTCAGTCAGAGGCAGTCCTGTAACAAGTCTTCAGTCAGAGGCAGTCCTGTAACAGGTCTTCAGTTAGAGACAGTCCTGTAACAGGTCTTCAGTCAGAGGCAGTCCTGTAACAGGTCTACAGGTCTTCAGTCAGAGGCAGTCCTGTAACAGGTCTACAGGTCTTCAGTCAGAGGCAGTCCTGTAACAGGTCTACAGGTCTTCAGTCAGAGACAGTCCTGTAACAGGTCTACAGTCAGAGGCAGTCCTGTAACAAGTCTACAGGTCTTCAGTCAGAGGCAGTCCTGTAACAGGTCTACAGTTAGAGACAGTCCTGTAACAGGTCTTCAGTTAGACACAGTCCTGTAACAGGTCTTCAGTCAGACAGTCCTGTAACAGGTCTTCAGTTAGACACAGTCCTGTAACAAGTCTTCAGTTAGACACAGTCCTGTAACAGGTCTACAGGTCTTCAGTCAGAGACAGTCCTGTAACAGGTCTACAGGTCTTCAGTCAGAGACGGTCCTGTAACAAGTCTTCAGTCAGAGACAGTCCTGTAACAGGTCTACAGGTCTTCAGTCAGAGACACATCAACAAATGTCTTCCGGCTGCCTTCATTATGTGACAGTCGTGGTGCGTACAGGTTTTTCCGGTATGGTGAGTCCTCTGACTAATGGTTAAGAATTTTTGAAAGACAGTTTGAAGAGTCCAAGGTGGGTTCACATTCATATCTTAAATCTTTAAGGTGACGACAGTCCTCATGAATCAAAGTAAATGATTGAGACTCAATTCACCAAAAGGTTTCATGATGCAGGTCTCTGAATGAGTGAAAGGTGTCTTTTATTCAGCAGGGTGGCGTCCATCTTTTGATTGTCCACATTCCATCGAGTCACTCATTTTGAGATGTCATCAGTGGCAAGCTGGTCTTCAGTCAGAGGCAGTCCTGTAACAGGTCTACAGGTCTTCAGTCAGAGACAGTCCTGTAACAGGTCTACAGGTCTTTAGTCAGAGACAGTCCTGTAACAGGTCTACAGGTCTTCAGTCAGAGACGGTCCTGTAACAAGTCTTCAGTCAGAGACAGTCCTGTAACAGGTCTACAGGTCTTCAGTCAGAGACAGTCCTGTAACAGGTCTTCAGTCAGAGACAGTCCTGTAACAGGTATTCAGTCAGAGACAGTCCTGTAACAGGTCTACAGGTCTTCAGTCAGAGGCAGTCCTGTAACAGGTATTCAGTCAGAGACAGTCCTGTAACAGGTCTACAGGTCTTCAGTCACAGTCCTGTAACAGGTCTTCAGTCAGAGGCAGTCCTGTAACAGGTCTACAGGTCTTCAGTCAGAGACAGTCCTGTAACAGGTCTACAGGTCTTCAGTCAGAGACGGTCCTGTAACAAGTCTTCAGTCAGAGACAGTCCTGTAACAGGTCTTCAGTCAGAGACAGTCCTGTAACAGGTCTACAGGTCTTCAGTCAGAGGCAGTCCTGTAACAGGTCTACAGGTCTTCAGTCAGAGGCAGTCCTGTAACAGGTCTACAGGTCTTCAGTCAGAGGCAGTCCTGTAACAAGTCTTCAGTCAGAGACAGTCCTGTAACAGGTCTTCAGTCAGAGACAGTCCTGTAACAAGTCTTCAGTCAGAGACAGTCCTGTAACAGGTCTTCAGTCAGAGGCAGTCCTGTAACAAGTCTTCAGTCAGAGACAGTCCTGTAACAGGTCTTCAGTCAGAGGCAGTCCTGTAACAGGTCTTCAGTCAGAGGCAGTCCTGTAACAGGTCTTCAGTCAGAGACAGTCCTGTAACAAGTCTTCAGTCAGAGACAGTCCTGTAACAGGTCTTCAGTCAGAGACAGTCCTGTAACAGGTCTTCAGTCAGAGGCAGTCCTGTAACAAGTCTTCAGTCAGAGACAGCCCTGTAACAGGTCTACAGGTCTTCAGTCAGAGACAGTCCTGTAACAGGTCTTCAGTCAGAGACAGTCCTGTAACAGGTCTACAGGTCTTCAGTCAGAGGCAGTCCTGTAACAGGTCTACAGGTCTTCAGTCAGAGGCAGTCCTGTAACAGGTCTACAGGTCTTCAGTCAGAGGCAGTCCTGTAACAAGTCTTCAGTCAGAGACAGTCCTGTAACAGGTCTTCAGTCAGAGACAGTCCTGTAACAAGTCTTCAGTCAGAGACAGTCCTGTAACAGGTCTTCAGTCAGAGGCAGTCCTGTAACAAGTCTTCAGTCAGAGACAGTCCTGTAACAGGTCTTCAGTCAGAGGCAGTCCTGTAACAGGTCTTCAGTCAGAGGCAGTCCTGTAACAAGTCTTCAGTCAGAGACAGTCCTGTAACAGGTCTTCAGTCAGAGACAGTCCTGTAACAGGTCTTCAGTCAGAGACAGTCCTGTAACAGGTCTTCAGTCAGAGACAGTCCTGTAACAAGTCTTCAGTCAGAGACAGTCCTGTAACAGGTCTTCAGTCAGAGACAGTCCTGTAACAGGTCTTCAGTCAGAGGCAGTCCTGTAACAAGTCTTCAGTCAGAGACAGCCCTGTAACAGGTCTACAGGTCTTCAGTCAGAGGCAGTCCTGTAACAGGTCTACAGGTCTTCAGTCAGAGGCAGTCCTGTAACAGGTCTACAGGTCTTCAGTCAGACAGTCCTGTAACAGGTCTACAGGTCTTCAGTCAGAGGCAGTCCTGTAACAGGTCTACAGGTCTTCAGTCAGACAGTCCTGTAACAGGTCTTTGATTGTCTACATTCCTACGAGTCATTCATTTTGTGATGTCATCAGTGGCAAGCCGCAAAGATAAACATCCCCCACTAATAAAACATGAACACATATTATATATTACAGTGTTGTTCTGTGAATCAGCTTCTGTCCTAGAGACATTTCCTCAGAGACATTATGGACCATGTGGACCATGAGGACACTGGGCAGTCAGCTAGGTCAGCTAGGGATGCCTCAGAGACATTATGGACCATGTGGACCATGAGGACACTGGGCAGTCAGCTAGGGATGCCTCTGAGACATTATGGACCATGTGGACCATGAGGACACTGGGCAGTCAGCTAGGGATGCCTCGGAGACATTATGGACCATGTGGACCATGAGGACACTGGGCAGTCAGCTAGGGATGCCTCAGAGACATTATGGACCATGAGGACCATGAGGACACTGGGCAGTCAGCTAGGGATGCCTCGGAGACATTATGGACCATGTGGACCATGAGGACACTGGGCAGTCAGCTAGGTCAGCTAGGGATGCCTCAGAGACATTATGGACCATGTGGACCATGAGGACACTGGGCAGTCAGCTAGGGATGCCTCTGAGACATTATGGACCATGTGGACCATGAGGACACTGGGCAGTCAGCTAGGGATGCCTCAGAGACATTATGGACCATGAGGACCATGGGCAGTCAGCTAGGGATGCCTCAGAGACATTATGGACCATGTGGACCATGAGGACACTGGGCAGTCAGCTAGGGATGCCTCAGAGACATTATGGACCATGAGGACCATGGGCAGTCAGCTAGGGATGCCTCAGAGACATTATGGACCATGAGGACCATGAGGACACTGGGCAGTCAGCTAGGGATGCCTCAGACAGGAGCAGAGGTTACCTGGGAGATGTATTTCTTCCATAGTGGCTCCTCTTCACTGATGTCGAACTCGTTCCAGCCGTGGTAGGTTCTCCTCCTGCTCACCTCCTCCTGGGTCAGACCAACCTGCAGGTCGGCCTGTTTCACCACCACGACAGTGTCAAGGTTATTATTAAGAGTTCTTTAGTACCATGTGAAACAGAACCAAGCGGACTAGATACATTCATGGCTCATAAAGAGAACATTGTGGGAAGTATAAACAGGAAGTATTAAAAGGTGTTAAATAATAGAAACACAATGATGGGCCGAAGACAATGTGGACAGAAGCTGGTCGAGGAGAGCGTACCTGCAGGACACACACGACTTCGTGGACGGGGAGTTCGCTGGCTTTTCTGGAGGTTAGTACCGGGACCATGGTCTCATCTTCACTGAATTGTGTCTGGGAAAGCTGCAACACAAACACACTTTAGTGGACCAGGGAGGACAGGAGCTGCACCTGCTGTCAGGTACACACCAAAAACAAACATGCTCATTGTGTGGAATCTCACTGGTTCCCAGTATAAACAGTCTGCCCCTCGGGGTACGGTCTGCCCCCGAGGCTCCGCCCACTGAGCCTGGGGGGGTTATAAACAGTCTCCTCCTGAGGCTCCGCCCACTGAGCAGCATGAGAAAAGGCTTCTCAGGTATTTCTCACATCCGTTCAACAAGTCACAGGCCGTCGGAGGACAGGAGAGTCTCTCTCATATATATATATATATATATATATATATATATATATATATATATATATATATATATATATATATATATATATATAGCCTTTATGTTGGTTGACTATAACCCAGGTGAACTATAACTGCCAGGCTAACCGTAACCCAGGCGAACCGTAACCCAGGTGAACCGTAACCCAGGTGAACCGTAACCCAGGTGAACTATAACTGCCAGGCTAACCGTAACCCAGGCTAACCGTAACCCAGGTGAACTATAACTGCCAGGCTAACCGTAACCCAGGTGAACTATAACTGCCAGGCTAACCGTAACCCAGGCGAACCGTAACCCAGGTGAACCGTAACCCAGGCTAACCGTAACCCAGGTGAACCGTAACCCAGGTGAACTATAACTGCCAGGCTAACCGTAACCCAGGTGAACCCGCAGCAGAGGGCGAGGTTGAACCCCGTTCCTCGGTCCGCAAGGGTTCCGGTGAACCGCAGCAGCTCACCGGGGGCTGAAGTCCCGGAAATGACGCACCTCGAGCTCCAGAAGACCAGAAGACAACCTGGATCACTGGACTCGGTAAACCGTTCAACTCACCAGCAGCTCCCGGTTCTTAAGCATCTTCCGTCAAATCACACCGCGGAGCCACTTCCTCTTACGGAGACGCGTCACCGTGACGCGCTTCCGGTAAACTGTCAGAATAAGAGCCGTTTGTTTATATAGGGATGGGTCGGAAAAAATTCCCTTCTTTCCCTTCTCCTATTTCTTCTTCTTCTTCTTCTTCTTCTTCTTCTTCTTCTATCCCTTCTCCCTCTTCTTCATCTTCATCTCCTTCTGGTTCTTTTTCTCCTTCTTCTTTTTCTTCTTCTTTCTGTTTTTGTTCTTCTTGTTCTTGTTCTTGTTCTTCTTGCTCTTTTGCTTTTTCTTCTTGTTCTTCTACTTATTCTTCTCCTTCTGTAGGATTCAAACAGTCAGGTATTAAAGACAATTTCAATGCTTTTACTTTGAAAGTCAACCAATCCGACTTCCTGTGAAATTCCCCTCTCAGTGCCAGAAAGTTCCTTTAGCTCCAAACAAAGTCATTTCCTAAACAGCATTACTCACTCTGATACAAAACGTGTAAGAAAATTAGTATCCTGTAAGTCATTATAATGAGATAGTATCTCATTATTATTTTTTTCTTACAGTCGCGGAAATGGGCTTCCATATATAACTGATAATACTAATGTACTTTTACTTCAGTAAGGTTTTCAGAGCAAGGCTTCTATTTTCACAGTGTGATATTAGTACTTATACTACAGTAAAGGGTCTGAATACTTATTCCACCTCTGGTTATATTTCATCCAAAGTATTTATAAATAGGACTTTATTTGGAACATCAAGCCTTATTGATATTATTCGTTAATTATCGTCAGGGATCAAAATAAGTCTTTAAACTGACGGAGTGATCCCTCTTTCTAATAAACCTTCTTTGAAGTAACTTCAGTTGACCAGCATGGGCGCTAATTAGTTCTGTGTTTCCGGTCTGACCCGGAAGCACAATAACAGCTGCTAACCTCAGGCTCAGGCTGCTGCTGCTTCAATGGTTAATATTTACGGCTAACGGTCCATTTAACGTTTAGAGCACCGGGACAGCGGGACACGACATGAAGACGGCCGGAAGTTTGTCTCCGTTAGCAGCTTCAGCTTCACCATCCACTGCTCGTTAGCCTGCTGAAGCATCAACATCAACAATAACAACAATAACAACAACAACGACCACAACAGCAGCGGCTCTGTCAACAGCAGCTGGTAACAATAACATTTAAGCAGTTTAACACGTTAAAGTGTTGCTAAATAGTTTATTTACAGGGGCTAACAACGGTTAGCTAGTATGCTACATTAGCACTATTATGAGCTCGTGATGCATCACGTGACTCTAGTTACGTTTACATTAATGTACATGTTTACATAGTTATAGTAAGTTACATGGTTGTATAGTTACATGGTTATATGTTTACATAGTTAACTATATGGTTACATATTCACATGGTTGCATAGTTACATGGTTTAGATAGTAACATAGTTACATGTTTACATAGTTATATAGATACATGGTTACATAGTTATATGTTACATGGTTAACACATTACATGGTTACATGTTTACATGGTTAACACATTACATGGTTACATGGTTAAGATAGTAACATAGTTACATGTTTACATAGTTATATAGATACATGGTTACATGTTTACATGTTTACATGGTTAACACATTACATGGTTACATGGTTAAGATAGTAACATAGTTACATGTTTACATAGTTATATAGATACATGGTTACATGTTTACATGTTTACATGGTTAACACATTACATGGTTACATGGTTAAGATAGTAACATAGTTACATGTTTACATAGTTATATAGATACATGGTTACATGTTTACATGGTTAACACATTACATGGTTACATGGTTAAGATAGTAACATAGTTACATGTTTACATAGTTATATAGATACATGGTTACATGTTTACATGGTTAACACATTACATGGTTACATGGTTAAGATAGTAACATAGTTACATGTTTACATAGTTATATAGATACATGGTTACATGTTTACATGTTTACATGGTTAACACATTACATGGTTACATGGTTAAGATAGTAACATAGTTACATGTTTACGTAGTTATATAGATACATGTTTACATGTTTACATGGTTAACACACATTACATGGTTACATGGTTTAGATAGTAACATAGTTACATGTTTACATAGTTATATAGATACATGGTTACATGTTTACATGGTTACATGGTTAACACACATTACATGGTTTAGATAGTAACATAGTTACATGTTTATATAGATACATGGTTTACATAGTTACATAGTTAACCTACATGGTTACATAGTTACATGTTTACATACTTACATAGTTAATGGTTTACATGTTTAGATACTTCGACGTTAACATGTTTACATAGTTATATAGTTACATGGTTATATGGTTACATACATGGTTACATAGTTACATGTTTACATAGGTACGTGGTTTACGTGGTTACGTGGTTTACATAGTTCCATCTTTATATGGTTACATCGTACCATAGTTATGTGGTTACATCGTAACATAGTTATGTGGTTACATGGTTATATAGTGACATAATTACATAGTTACATGTTAACATGTTAACATGTTTACATAGTTAATGGTTTACATGTTTAGATAGTTCCATGTTAACATAGGTACATGGTTTATATAGTTACATGTTTACATGGTCATATGGTTACATAGTTAACCTACATAGTTACATGTTTACATAGGTACGTGGTTTACATAGTTAAATGTTTATATGGTTACATCGTAACATAGTTACATGGTTACGTGGTTACATAATTTCTCTACAGGCGTGATGGGGAACCAGCTGGCGGGCATCGCCCCCTCACAGATCCTGTCTGTGGACAGCTACTTCTCAGACATCCACGACCACGAGTACGACAAAAGCCTGGGCAGCACCCGCTTCTTCAAGGTGGCCCGGGCCAAACACCGGGAGGGCTTGGTGGTGGTCAAGGTCTTCGCCATCCAGGACCCCTCGCTGCCTCTGACCAGCTATAAGCAGGAGCTGGAGGAGCTGAAGATCCGGCTGCACTCCTGCCAGAACTGCTTGCCCTTCCAGAAAACCTCGCTGACGGAGAAAGCGGCCATCTTGTTCCGGCAGTACGTGCGGGACAACCTGTACGACCGCATCAGCACGCGGCCCTTCCTCAACAACGTGGAGAAGCGCTGGCTGGCCTTTCAGATCCTCAACGCCGTCGACCAGGCGCACAAAGCCGGTGTCCGCCACGGCGACATCAAGACGGAGAACGTAATGGTGACCAGCTGGAACTGGGTGCTGCTCACAGACTTCGCCAGCTTCAAGCCCACGTTCCTGCCCGAGGACAACCCAGCCGACTTCAACTACTTCTTTGACACTTCCAGGCGCAGAACGTGCTACATCGCTCCAGAGAGGTTTGTGGACGGAAGCATGTTCGCCACGGAGAACGACCAGAACACGCCGCTGGTGGACCTGACCAACAACAACCAGAGGAACCGAGGGGAACTCAGAGCGGCCATGGACATCTTCTCAGCCGGTACATCTCAGCCACCGATACATGCTTCTAGCTATGGAATGAAAGAAGTAGACTAAATATAACGACGTGTTTCAATCCACTATCTACATGACTGAAACAGATTTGTTTTGATGAAAGTACCTTAAACTACACTTGGGTTTTATTTTCACGTAAAGCCCTTTTCTATGGTTCATATATGCTCATATGTTGTTTTTTTAAATATATATTGATATGTTTTCATCTGAAGTCAGTTATTGTCACGTTTTCTTATTGGAGTCAAGCTCGAGGCATCTTTGAGTGTGTTTGTGTTTTCAGGCTGCGTGATCGCCGAGCTCTTCACTGAGGGCGTCCCTCTCTTCGATCTGTCCCAGCTGCTGGCGTACCGGAACGGACACTTCCAGACGGAACACGTCCTCGTGAAGATCGAGGACCGGAGCATCCGAGAGCTGGTCTCCATCTTATTCACACAATCTCTGCTTTATTATTGTTAAATGAACATACCCTCAGAACTGGTTTGAGTCAGTCTGGACCACATTTGTTCATATGAGGGTTTACAGATCCAGGTCCATATGATCTGGTACTGTGAGGGTTTACAGATCCAGGTCCAGATGATCTGGTCCTGTGAGGGTTTACAGACCCTCTGACGGCTTGGCCTCCTCCCTCAGGTGGCTCAGATGGTGCAGAGGGAGCCAGAGAAGCGTCTAAAAGCTGAGGAGTACCTGAAGCAGCAGAGAGGGAAAGCCTTTCCGGACATCTTCTACACTTTCCTGCAGCCCTACATGGCTCAGTTCGCCAAAGAGACCTTCCAATCCGCGGACGAGCGAGTGCTCGTGATCCGAAAAGACCTGGACAACATCCTGCACAACCTGCGAGGAGGTGAGCGACGTTCTGGTCGACCGATGAAATCCTCCACTCCTGTGTTACATAGACACCCGTCTCCCCTCCAGGCTCCTCGTCTCAGGAAAGCAGCCTCGGCGTGCTGAGCTCCAGGGAGGAGCAGGGCCTCACGGTCCTAGTGTCCGTCATCACTTCCTGTCTGCAGACACTGCACTCCTGCGACTCCAAGCTGGCGGCGTTGGAGCTGGTCCTGCACCTGGCCCCGCGGCTCGGTGTGGACGTCCTGCTAGACCGCATCACGCCTTACCTGCTGCACTTCTGCAACGACCCCGTGCCTCGCGTGCGTGCTCAGGCCGTGCGCACTCTGGCCAAAGTCCTGGCGCTGGTGAAGGAGGTACCGAGGAATGACGTGAACATCTACCCAGAGTACATCCTGCCGGGCATCGCCCACCTCGCCCAGGACGACGCCACCATCGTCAGGCTGGCGTATGCAGGTCAGTGGAGAACAGCGCGTCTATGTGAAGAAGAAGAAGAATCCGATCTGATGTAACATTGACAGAAACCAACCAGGTTTGGTCTGCAATAGCTCTGATTTATTGATGGTTTTGGGCCCTTTCCTGTGCTCTTGTTTTTATGGTCTCTAGAGAACATCGCTCATCTGGCGGAGAGCGCGCTGCGATTCCTGGAGTTGGTTCAGGAAAACAACGTGAACACGGAGAACGACCTGAGCGGAGAGGACACGGAGGAAATACTCCACCCCAACGAGAACTACGACTCAGGTGCGGAGACTCACACGAGCTGACTCACTGATGACAGAGTTTACCTCCGAGACCAACACCGTGTTCCTCTCCAGAGCTGCAGGCACTGCACGAGATGGTGCAGCAGAAAGTGGTGACGCTACTGAGCGACAATGAGAACATCGTCAAGCAGTCGCTGATGGAGAACGGCATCACAAGACTCTGCGTCTTCTTCGGCCGGCAGAAAGCCAACGACGTGCTGCTGTCGCACATGATCACATTCCTCAACGACAAGAACGACTGGCACCTGCGTGGAGCCTTCTTTGACAGCATCGTGGGTAAGAACACATCCCAGAATAGTCAGAGAAGCTGACCCTGCAGCTATACTCGGCTACCTGTTCAGGTTCTCTGTTCTCTACCTGTTCTCTACCTGTTCAGATTCTCTGTTCTCTACCTGTTCTCTACCTGTTCAGATTCTCTGTTCTCTACCTGTTCTCTACCTGTTCAGGTTCTCTGTTCTCTACCTGTTCAGATTCTCTGTTCTCTACCTGCTCAGATTCTCTGTTCTCTACCTGTTCAGGTTCTCTGTTCTCTACCTGTTCAGGTACTCTGTTCTCTACCTGTTCAGGTTCTCTGTTCTCTACCTGTTCAGGTACTCTGTTCTCTACCTGTTCAGGTACTCTGTTCTCTACCTGTTCAGGTACTCTGTTCTCTACCTGTTCAGGTTCTCTGTTCTCTACCTGTTCAGGTTCTCTGTTCTCTACCTGTTCTCTACCTGTTCAGATTCTCTGTTCTCTACCTGCTCAGGTACTCTGTTCTCTACCTGTTCAGGTACTCTGTTCTCTACCTGTTCAGGTACTCTGTTCTCTACCTGTTCAGGTACTCTGTTCTCTACCTGTTCATGTACTCTGTTCTCTACCTGTTCAGGTACTCTGTTCTCTACCTGTTCAGGTACTCTGTTCTCTACCTGTTCAGGTACTCTGTTCTCTACCTGCTCAGGCACTCTGTGGTACTCTGTTCTCTACCTGTTCAGGTACTCTGTTCTCTACCTGTTCAGGTACTCTGTTTTCTACCTGTTCAGGTACTCTGTTCTCTACCTGTTCAGGTACTCTGTTCTCTACCTGTTCAGGTACTCTGTTCTCTACCTGTTCAGGTACTCTGTTCTCTACCTGTTCAGGTACTCTGTTCTCTACCTGTTCAGGTACTCTGTTCTCTACCTGTTCAGGTACTCTGTTCTCTACCTGTTCAGGTTCTCTGTTCTCTACCTGTTCAGGTTCTCTGTTCTCTACCTGTTCTCTACCTGTTCAGATTCTCTGTTCTCTACCTGCTCAGGTACTCTGTTCTCTACCTGTTCAGGTACTCTGTTCTCTACCTGTTCAGGTACTCTGTTCTCTACCTGTTCAGGTACTCTGTTCTCTACCTGTTCAGGTTCTCTGTTCTCTACCTGTTCAGGTTCTCTGTTCTCTACCTGTTCAGGTTCTCTGTTCTCTACCTGCTCAGGTACTCTGTTCTCTACCTGTTCAGGTACTCTGTTCTCTACCTGTTCAGGTACTCTGTTCTCTACCTGTTCAGGTACTCTGTTCTCTACCTGCTCAGGCACTCTGTGGTACTCTGTTCTCTACCTGTTCAGGTACTCTGTTCTCTACCTGCTCAGGCACTCTGTGGTACTCTGTTCTCTACCTGTTCAGGTTCTCTGTTCTCTACCTGCTCAGGTACTCTGTTCTCTACCTGTTCAGGTACTCTGTTCTCTACCTGTTCAGGTACTCTGTTCTCTACCTGCTCAGGCACTCTGTGGTACTCTGTTCTCTACCTGTTCAGGTACTCTGTTTTCTACCTGTTCAGGTACTCTGTTCTCTACCTGTTCAGGTACTCTGTTCTCTACCTGTTCAGGTACTCTGTTCTCTACCTGCTCAGGTACTCTGTTCTCTACCTGTTCAGGTACTCTGTTCTCTACCTGTTCAGGTACTCTGTTCTCTACCTGTTCAGGTACTCTGTTCTCTACCTGTTCAGGTACTCTGTTCTCTACCTGTTCATGTACTCTGTTCTCTACCTGTTCAGGTACTCTGTTCTCTACCTGTTCAGGTACTCTGCTCTCTACCTGCTCAGGCACTCTGTGGTACTCTGTTCTCTACCTGTTCAGGTACTCTGTTCTCTACCTGTTCAGGTACTCTGTTTTCTACCTGTTCAGGTACTCTGTTCTCTACCTGTTCAGGTACTCTGTTCTCTACCTGCTCAGGTTCTCTGTTCTCCACCTGTTCAGGAGTAGCAGCCTACGTGGGCTGGCAGAGCTCCTCCATCCTGAAGCCTCTCCTCCAGCAGGGCCTGAGCGACACCGAGGAGTTTGTCATCTACAAAGCCCTGAACTCTCTCACCTGCATGTGTCAGCTGGGTCTGCTGCAGAAACCTCACATATATGAGTTTGTCTGTGACATCGGTAAGATCAGATGGTAGAACCCAGAACAACGAGATGTGGAACCAGTAGCATGTAGAGAATGAACCATTGTCCCCTCCGGCTACCCGTAGCTCCCTTCCTGTGCCACCCCAACCTGTGGATCCGTTACGGGGCGGTGGGCTTCATCACCGTCATCGCTCAGCACCTCAACGTGGCCGACGTCTACTGCAAGCTGATGCCCCACCTTAACCCCTTCATCAGCCAGCCCATCATCCAGGTGACTCCTCCTCCTCCTCACCGTCATCACTATCATTATCATACCTCCATCAACCTCACCTGTCCTCTATCTCCTTCACCTGTCCTCTATCTCCTTCACCTGTCCTCTATCTCCTTCACCTGTCCTCTATCTCCTTCACCTGTCCTCTATCTCCCTCACCTGTCCTCTATCTCCCTCACCTGTCCTCTATCTCCTTCACCTGTCCTCTACCTCCCTCACCTGTCCTCTATCTCCCTCACCTGTCCTCTATCTCCCTCACCTGTCCTCTATCTCCTTCACCTGTCCTCTATCTCCTTCACCTGTCCTCTACCTCCCTCACCTGTCCTCTATCTCCTTCACCTGTCCTCTATCTCCTTCACCTGTCCTCTATCTCCTTCACCTGTCCTCTATCTCCCTCACCTGTCCTCTATCTCCCTCACCTGTTCTCTCTTACCCCCACCTGTCCTCTATCTCCCCCACCTGTTCTCTCTTACCCCCACCTGTCCTCTATCTCCCTCACCTGTCCTCTATCTCCCTCACCTGTTCTCTATCTCCCCCACCTGTCCTCTATCTCCCTCAACTATCTCCCTCACCTGTTCTCTCTTACCCCCACCTGTCCTCTATCTCCCCCACCTGTTCTCTATCTCCCTCACCTGTCCTCTATCTCCCTCACCTATCCTACCTCCCTCACCTGTCCTCTACCTCCCCCACCTGTCCTCTACCTCCCCCACCTGTCCTCTATCTCCCTCACCTGTCCTCTATCTCCCTCACCTATCCTACCTCCCTCACCTGTCCTCTATCTCCCTCACCTGTTCTCTCTTACCCCCACATGTCCTCTACCTCCCTCACCTGTTCTCTCTTACCCCCACCTGTCCTCTATCTCCCTCACCTGTTCTCTATCTCCCTCACCTATCCTACCTCCCCCACCTGTCCTCTATCTCCCTCACCTGTCCTCTCTTACCCCCACCTGTCCTCTATCTCCCTCAACTATCTCCCTCACCTGTTCTCTCTTACCCCCACATGTTCTCTACCTCCCTCACCTGTCCTCTATCTCCCTCACCTATCCTACCTCCCCCACCTGTCCTCTATCTCCCTCACCTGTCCTCTATCTCCCTCACCTATCATACCTCCCTCACCTGTCCTCTATCTCCCTCACCTATCCTACCTCCCCCACCTGTCCTCTACCTCCCCCACCTGTCCTCTATCTCCCTCACCTGTCCTCTATCTCCCTCACCTATCCTACCTCCCCCACCTGTCCTCTATCTCCCTCACCTGTCCTCTATCTCCCTCACCTGTCCTCTATCTCCCTCACCTATCCTACCTCCCTCACCTGTCCTCTATCTCCCTCACCTGTCCTCTATCTCCCTCACCTGTCCTCTATCTCCCTCACCTATCCTACCTCCCTCACCTGTCCTCTATCTCCCTCACCTGTCCTCTATCTCCCTCACCTATCCTACCTCCCTCACCTGTCCTCTATCTCCCTCACCTGTCCTCTATCTCCCTCACCTATCCTACCTCCCTCACATGTCCTCTATCTCCCTCACCTGTCCTCTATCTCCCTCACCTATCCTACCTCCCTCACCTGTCCTCTATCTCCCTCACCTGTCCTCTATCTCCCTCACCTGTCCTCTACCTCCCCCACATGTCCTCTATCTCCCTCACCTGTCCTCTATCTCCCTCACCTGTCCTACCTCCCTCACCTGTCCTCTATCTCCCTCACCTATCCTACCTCCCTCACCTGTCCTATCTCCCTCACCTGTCCTCTATCTCCCTCACCTGTCCTCTACCTCCCCCACATGTCCTCTATCTCCCTCACCTGTCCTCTATCTCCCTCACCTGTCCTACCTCCCTCACCTGTCCTCTATCTCCCTCACCTATCCTACCTCCCTCACCTGTCCTATCTCCCTCACCTGTCCTCTATCTCCCTCACCTGTCCTCTATCACCCTCACCTGTTCTCTCTTACCCCCACCTGTCCTCTATCTCTCTCACCTGTCCTCTATCTCCCTCACCTATCCTACCTCCCTCACCTGTCCTCTATCACCCTCACCTGTTCTCTCTTACCCCCACCTGTCCTCTATCTCCCCCACCTGTCCTCTATCTCCCCCACCTGTTCTCTATCTCCCTCACCTGTCCTCTATCTCCCTCACCTATCCTACCTCCCTCACCTGTCCTCTACCTCCCCCACCTGTCCTCTACCTCCCCCACCTGTCCTCTATCTCCCTCACCTGTCCTCTATCTCCCTCACCTATCCTACCTCCCTCACCTGTCCTCTATCTCCCTCACCTATCCTACCTCCCCCACCTGTCCTCTATCTCCCTCACCTGTCCTCTCTTACCCCCACCTGTCCTCTATCTCCCTCAACTATCTCCCTCACCTGTTCTCTCTTACCCCCACATGTTCTCTACCTCCCTCACCTGTCCTCTATCTCCCTCACCTATCCTACCTCCCCCACCTGTCCTCTATCTCCCTCACCTGTCCTCTATCTCCCTCACCTATCATACCTCCCTCACCTGTCCTCTATCTCCCTCACCTATCCTACCTCCCCCACCTGTCCTCTACCTCCCCCACCTGTCCTCTATCTCCCTCACCTGTCCTCTATCTCCCTCACCTATCCTACCTCCCCCACCTGTCCTCTATCTCCCTCACCTGTCCTCTATCTCCCTCACCTGTCCTCTATCTCCCTCACCTATCCTACCTCCCTCACCTGTCCTCTATCTCCCTCACCTGTCCTCTATCTCTCTCACCTGTCCTCTATCTCCCTCACCTATCCTACCTCCCTCACCTGTCCTCTATCTCCCTCACCTGTCCTCTATCTCCCTCACCTATCCTACCTCCCTCACCTGTCCTCTATCTCCCTCACCTGTCCTCTATCTCCCTCACCTATCCTACCTCCCTCACATGTCCTCTATCTCCCTCACCTGTCCTCTATCTCCCTCACCTGTTCTCTATCTCCCTCACCTGTCCTCTATCTCCCTCACCTATCCTACCTCCCTCACCTGTCCTCTATCTCCCTCACCTGTCCTCTATCTCCCTCACCTGTCCTCTACCTCCCCCACATGTCCTCTATCTCCCTCACCTGTCCTCTATCTCCCTCACCTGTCCTACCTCCCTCACCTGTCCTCTATCTCCCTCACCTATCCTACCTCCCTCACCTGTCCTATCTCCCTCACCTGTCCTCTATCTCCCTCACCTGTCCTCTATCACCCTCACCTGTTCTCTCTTACCCCCACCTGTCCTCTATCTCTCTCACCTGTCCTCTATCTCCCTCACCTATCCTACCTCCCTCACCTGTCCTCTATCACCCTCACCTGTTCTCTCTTACCCCCACCTGTCCTCTATCTCCCCCACCTGTCCTCTATCTCCCCCACCTGTTCTCTATCTCCCTCACCTGTCCTCTATCTCCCTCACCTATCCTACCTCCCTCACCTGTCCTCTACCTCCCCCACCTGTCCTCTACCTCCCCCACCTGTCCTCTATCTCCCTCACCTGTCCTCTATCTCCCTCACCTATCCTACCTCCCTCACCTGTCCTCTATCTCCCTCACCTGTTCTCTCTTACCCCCACATGTCCTCTACCTCCCTCACCTGTTCTCTCTTACCCCCACCTGTCCTCTATCTCCCTCACCTGTTCTCTATCTCCCTCACCTATCCTACCTCCCCCACCTGTCCTCTATCTCCCTCACCTGTCCTCTCTTACCCCCACCTGTCCTCTATCTCCCTCAACTATCTCCCTCACCTGTTCTCTCTTACCCCCACATGTTCTCTACCTCCCTCACCTGTCCTCTATCTCCCTCACCTATCCTACCTCCCCCACCTGTCCTCTATCTCCCTCACCTGTCCTCTATCTCCCTCACCTATCATACCTCCCTCACCTGTCCTCTATCTCCCTCACCTATCCTACCTCCCCCACCTGTCCTCTACCTCCCCCACCTGTCCTCTATCTCCCTCACCTGTCCTCTATCTCCCTCACCTATCCTACCTCCCCCACCTGTCCTCTATCTCCCTCACCTGTCCTCTATCTCCCTCACCTGTCCTCTATCTCCCTCACCTATCCTACCTCCCTCACCTGTCCTCTATCTCCCTCACCTGTCCTCTATCTCTCTCACCTGTCCTCTATCTCCCTCACCTATCCTACCTCCCTCACCTGTCCTCTATCTCCCTCACCTGTCCTCTATCTCCCTCACCTATCCTACCTCCCTCACCTGTCCTCTATCTCCCTCACCTGTCCTCTATCTCCCTCACCTATCCTACCTCCCTCACATGTCCTCTATCTCCCTCACCTGTCCTCTATCTCCCTCACCTGTTCTCTATCTCCCTCACCTGTCCTCTATCTCCCTCACCTATCCTACCTCCCTCACCTGTCCTCTATCTCCCTCACCTGTCCTCTATCTCCCTCACCTGTCCTCTACCTCCCCCACATGTCCTCTATCTCCCTCACCTGTCCTCTATCTCCCTCACCTGTCCTACCTCCCTCACCTGTCCTCTATCTCCCTCACCTATCCTACCTCCCTCACCTGTCCTATCTCCCTCACCTGTCCTCTATCTCCCTCACCTGTCCTCTATCACCCTCACCTGTTCTCTCTTACCCCCACCTGTCCTCTATCTCTCTCACCTGTCCTCTATCTCCCTCACCTATCCTACCTCCCTCACCTGTCCTCTATCACCCTCACCTGTTCTCTCTTACCCCCACCTGTCCTCTATCTCCCCCACCTGTCCTCTATCTCCCCCACCTGTTCTCTATCTCCCTCACCTGTCCTCTATCTCCCTCACCTATCCTACCTCCCTCACCTATCCTACCTCCCTCACCTGTCCTCTACCTCCCCCACCTGTCCTCTACCTCCCCCACCTGTCCTCTATCTCCCTCACCTGTCCTCTATCTCCCTCACCTATCCTACCTCCCTCACCTGTCCTCTATCTCCCTCACCTGTTCTCTCTTACCCCCACATGTCCTCTACCTCCCTCACCTGTTCTCTCTTACCCCCACCTGTCCTCTATCTCCCTCACCTGTTCTCTATCTCCCTCACCTATCCTACCTCCCCCACCTGTCCTCTATCTCCCTCACCTGTCCTCTCTTACCCCCACCTGTCCTCTATCTCCCTCAACTATCTCCCTCACCTGTTCTCTCTTACCCCCACATGTTCTCTACCTCCCTCACCTGTCCTCTATCTCCCTCACCTATCCTACCTCCCCCACCTGTCCTCTATCTCCCTCACCTGTCCTCTATCTCCCTCACCTATCATACCTCCCTCACCTGTCCTCTATCTCCCTCACCTATCCTACCTCCCCCACCTGTCCTCTACCTCCCCCACCTGTCCTCTATCTCCCTCACCTGTCCTCTATCTCCCTCACCTATCCTACCTCCCCCACCTGTCCTCTATCTCCCTCACCTGTCCTCTATCTCCCTCACCTGTCCTCTATCTCCCTCACCTATCCTACCTCCCTCACCTGTCCTCTATCTCCCTCACCTGTCCTCTATCTCTCTCACCTGTCCTCTATCTCCCTCACCTATCCTACCTCCCTCACCTGTCCTCTATCTCCCTCACCTGTCCTCTATCTCCCTCACCTATCCTACCTCCCTCACCTGTCCTCTATCTCCCTCACCTGTCCTCTATCTCCCTCACCTATCCTACCTCCCTCACATGTCCTCTATCACCCTCACCTGTCCTCTATCTCCCTCACCTGTTCTCTATCTCCCTCACCTGTCCTCTATCTCCCTCACCTGTTCTCTATCTCCCTCACCTGTCCTCTATCTCCCTCACCTATCCTACCTCCCTCACCTGTCCTCTATCTCCCTCACCTATCCTACCTCCCTCACCTGTCCTCTATCTCCCTCACCTGTCCTCTATCTCCCTCACCTGTTCTCTCTTACCCCCACATGTCCTCTATCTCCCTCACCTGTTCTCTCTTACCCCCACATGTCCTCTATCTCCCTCACCTGTCCTCTATCTCCCTCACCTGTCCTCTATCTCCCTCACCTATCCTACCTCCCTCACCTGTTCTCTCTTACCCCCACATGTCCTCTATCTCCCTCACCTATCCTACCTCCCTCACCTGTCCTCTATCTCCCTCACCTGTTCTCTCTTACCCCCACATGTCCTCTATCTCCCTCACCTGTTCTCTCTTACCCCCACCTGTCCTCTATCTCCCTCACCTGTCCTCTCTTACCCCCACCTGTCCTCTATCTCCCTCAACTATCTCCCTCACCTGTTCTCTCTTACCCCCACATGTCCTCTACCTCCCTCACCTGTCCTCTATCTCCCTCACCTATCCTACCTCCCCCACCTGTCCTCTATCTCCCTCACCTGTCCTCTATCTCCCTCACCTATCATACCTCCCTCACCTGTCCTCTATCTCCCTCACCTGTCCTCTATCTCCCTCACCTATCCTACCTCCCTCACCTGTCCTCTATCTCCCTCACCTGTCCTCTATCTTCCTCACCTATCCTACCTCCCTCACCTGTCCTCTATCTCCCTCACCTGTCCTCTATCTCCCTCACCTATCCTACCTCCCCCACCTGTCCTCTACCTCCCCCACCTGTCCTCTATCTCCCTCACCTGTCCTCTATCTCCCTCACCTATCCTATCTCCCTCACCTGTCCTCTATCTCCCTCACCTGTCCTCTATCTCCCTCACCTATCCTACCTCCCTCACCTGTCCTCTATCTCCCTCACCTGTCCTCTATCTCCCTCACCTATCCTACCTCCCTCACATGTCCTCTATCTCCCTCACCTGTCCTCTATCTCCCTCACCTGTTCTCTATCTCCCTCACCTGTTCTCTCTTACCCCCACATGTCCTCTATCTCCCTCACCTGTCCTCTATCTCCCTCACCTGTCCTCTATCTCCCTCACCTATCCTACCTCCCTCACCTGTCCTCTATCTCCCTCACCTGTCCTCTATCTCCCTCACCTATCCTACCTCCCCCACCTGTTCTCTCTTACCCCCACCTGTTCTCTATCTCCCTCACCTGTTCTCTCTTACCCCCACCTGTCCTCTACCTCCCTCACCTGTTCTCTCTTACCCCCACCTGTCCTCTATCTCCCTCACCTGTTCTCCTCACCTGTCCCTGTCCTCCTCAGATCGATAAGGAGCTGGTCCTCCTCAGCGTGCTTAAGGAGCCGGTCAGTCGCTCCATCTTCGACTACGCTCTGCGCTCCAAAGACATCAGCAGCCTCTTCCGCCACCTGCTGCTCCGGCAGAAGAAGCGCGGAGGTTCCATTCCCGAATGCCCGACGCCCGAAGACCCGTCCATCGGCCAGCTGCTGAAGAAGCTGCTCTCACAGGTACTGTGTTTAAGTACACGCATGAGGTACTCTCACAGGTACTGTGTTTAAGAGGGTCCTCCATGTCTAAGACCGGAGGGGTCCTCCATGTCTAAGACCGGAGGGGTCCTCCATGTCTAAGACCGGAGGGGTCCCTCCATGTCTAAGACCGGAGGGGTCCTCCATGTCTAAGACCGGAGGGGTCCTCCATGTCTAAGACCGGAGGGGTCCCTCCATGTCTAAGACCGGAGGGGTCCCTCCATGTCTAAGACCGGAGGGGTCCTCCATGTCTAAGACCGGAGGGGTCCTCCATGTCTAAGACCGGAGGGGTCCTCCATGTCTAAGACCGGAGGGGTCCCTCCATGTCTAAGACCGGAGGGGTCCCTCCATGTCTAAGACCGGAGGGGTCCTCCATGTCTAAGACCGGAGGGGTCCTCCATGTCTAAGACCGGAGGGGTCCCTCCATGTCTAAGACCGGAGGGGTCCTCCATGTCTAAGACCGGAGGGGTCCTCCATGTCTAAGACCCGATTTCTGGAGTCAGGAAGACGGAGCAGGCTGGTTTGGCCGTTCTGGGCTCCCGTAGCAACATGAACACCTCATTGGAAGATGATTCTTTTGTTCCGGTGATTAGACGCCAACACGTTGATAACTTCTCATGGAGGAAATGAGGTGCATGATCTGAGACGCGTTAAAGCAACACAGCAGAACCCCTCACCCCTAATAACCCCTAATCCCTAATAATGTGTGTTTAGTCTCTACTGGTTTAACTTACTGCAGTGACCAGAGGGGCAGGGAAACACTGTTGTGTTCGCTTGTTTTCGTCCTTCAGAAGACATTTCCAGTAATTTTCCACGTTTTTGTTTTGTGAGATACCTTAAGTGGCTCCATATGGTTGATGATTGGATCCTTGTGGGTGGGGGGATGTCTGTGTGCTCTGGTTGTTGTCTGTTTTCTAAGTGTTTGCAGGCTGTTTTGATTAATACTGTTGACCTCTAATGGTTGAGGTCAGACATTGACCTCTAATGGTGGTTCCTGTTGTGTTAAATGGATCATCTTTAGCAGACCCCATCCTGGCCTTTAGCATCAGCATCTCAGAGTGTGTTTGAGTCTGAAGAAGAAACATCAAAGCCCTATTAGTAGTTGTGTTGTTAGTGCTGAGATGGAGGTTAGTAGGTTCTATAAAAGCTCCATCTGGCTCTCAAGCAGACGGCGGTTTGTTGCTTTTCATGTTAGGAAACGCTGCAGAACAGAACCTTGATCACACTAATGTTCTCTCCACGTCTGCGCAGCAGGAAACGAGGCTCTCTGTGGAATAAAGAAACGCTGCACCTCCAGATGTCATCCTCTGATCTCTTTTCATGTGGTTGATTCTGGATCTCTTTGTTCTGTTCATCTGAAGGTTCCACGAAGCTCTCTCTTTAGTTGAAGGAGCCCGTTCAAGTTCCTGTAAAGCTCTTGGACCTGTTCAAATGCAACACTTTCAAGGGTGGTTTTATCAGTACTACATAATCGTGCTAATTATGCTAACTGCTAATGACAGGCTAGCTGACAATAGAACGGTTGCTAAGTAACAGAAATGGGACACTGTCTCTTTAAGAAGCGTTTTAAAGAACGACAGATGTTTTCTTTTTCCGGTCCTCTGGGTGTCAGGGCATGACGGAGGCGGAGGAAGACAAGCTGCTGGCACTCAAAGACTTCATGCTGAAGTCTAACAAGGCCAAAGCCAACATGGGGGAGCAGAGTCAGCTGGGGGAGGCGGCTCAGACCGGCGTCATCGACCTGGCCACACTCGGCATCACCGGCCGCCAGGTGGACCTGGTTAAAGGAAAGGCTGAGCCCGAGGACAAGAGAGGTGACCCACTTCCCATGCAATATACATACATATATGTACATACATATACACGCACACACAATTTAATTTAAGGTTCCCTTTCCTAAAGAACAGGTCTTTGTTCTTTTATTAAACTAAACGTATGTTTTTTGATCGTATCTACACAACGACATGTCATTTCTGTCTCTACGTGGTCGCGTTAACACTTCTCCTCAGCGCTCGGTATCGCGCGCACACAGGTGAGCACACTCCCACCAGCCGGCAGAGAGCGTGGAATACATCGCGTGAAAAGCAAACTGATATATCTTCAGGGTGGTGAAGACGGGACAAGTAGAACTCTGAGTAGCTCTCCTGCTCCGGGTTCAAGAGCCCACACGAGCCACAGTGCAAAGTTACCTGTTCAGAACAAGGCACAGCTGGCCATACTGTTGGTCTCACCATATGAGGAGTTTGTGTTGTGTACCCAACAATGAGCCTGCTGGCTGCCTTTGCCCTGACAGTCAGCAGTGTAAACTTCTCCACCATGAACCATGATAAGCGTCCTTTATTACTTTACATCACATTACATTTCATGTCATTTAGCTGACACTTTTATCCAAAGCGACTTACAATAAGTGCATTAAACCATGAGTCCAAACTCAGAACAACAAGAATCAAGAAAGTACAATTTTTTCAATAAAGTTAAACTACAAAGTGCTATCAGTAAGAGACATTTAAGTGTTACTAAAGTGTTAAACTACAAAGTGCTATCAGTAAGAGACATTTAAGTGCTACTAAAGTGTTAAACTACAAAGTGCTATCAGTAAGAGACATTTAAGTGCTACTAAAGTGTTAAACTACAAAGTGCTATCAGTAAGAGACATTTAAGTGTTACTAAAGTGTTAAACTACAAAGTGCTATCAGTAAGAGACATTTAAGTGCTACTAAAGTGTTAAACTACAAAGTGCTATCAGTAAGAGACATTTAAGTGTTACTAAAGTGTTAAACTACAAAGTGCTATCAGTAAGAGACATTTAAGTGTTACTAAAGTGTTAAACTACAAAGTGCTATCAGTAAGAGACATTTAAGTGTTACTAAAGTGTTAAACTACAAAGTGCTATCGATTTGCTGCTTTAAGCTATCACTATTTTAAGCTATCAGCCATAACTAAAGCAACAGTTCATGTATTTGCAGGTCAACACAAACATCCGCAACAGGCTGCAAGGAGACCATCTTGCAGCCTGTTCTCAATAAATGGGCCAGACGTTTCTGACTTCCCATATCGAGAGGCTCCAGAAATGTTCCTTCAAAAGCCAAGAAAAATCCACTGCAGTGACAAAATGTTCCCCAGGGCCCCATGTGTCAAAATTAACATAAAGACGTAATTACAACCAGATGTTGAAGTCCCACCATGTGTCAAGCACATGGTGGGACTTCAACATCTTACTAGACGTTTATGGACTTGTTAATTGTGGCACTGCGAAACGTCTCAACATCCTGTTGTTGATTCTCCTGCAGCAAGGAAGCACACGAAGCAGCAGGACGCCACCATGAACGAGGAGTGGAAGAGCATGTTTGGGTCTCAGGAGCCGCCCTCCGCCCTGCCCTCCACGGTATTTATACCAACACTCTTATGTCATAACTATAAGAATGAAGAATGACTGGACACCATTTAGACGGTTAACGCTTTGTTAAATGGTTGATAAATACTTTGTTAATTATCTATAAACATTATTTAGATAGTTAACATGTTGTTAAACTGTTACGAAATACTTTGTAAAGCATCTATCAGATTTTAAAGGTGGTAAACACCTGGATGGGATTCAGCAGTTGGTAACATACGGACGTCTGTAGGTGGCTGACGGGCAAGCGGGTCAGATCTGTAGGGGAACCGCGGTGCCGGTGCTGCCCGTCCTGCAGTCCGAGGCCAGCGGCCCCTCCTACCACCGACGCATCAACACCTGCAAGGTGGAGCTGCAGCAGCTGGTGCAGCAGAAGAGGGAGCAGTGCAGCGCCGAGAGGATCGCCAAGCAGATGATGGAGAGCGCCGAGTGGGAGAGCCGGCCTCCTCCGCCAGGTAACGGCCTGTCCTCTGTCCTCCGTTGGGCCGGTTCCCTAAGAGGCTCTAGTCTGAGTGATGTGTGTTTCAGGTTGGCACCCTAAGGGGCTGCTGGTAGCTCACCTCCACGAACACAAAGCTGCTGTGAACCGCATCAGAGTCTCAGACGAGCACTCCGTCTTCGCCACGGCATCAAACGACGGCACCGTCAAAGTCTG
Organism: Cyclopterus lumpus; assembly: GCF_009769545.1. Lineage (NCBI taxonomy): Eukaryota > Metazoa > Chordata > Actinopteri > Perciformes > Cyclopteridae > Cyclopterus > Cyclopterus lumpus. The sequence continues at coordinate 290,470 of NC_046981.1, forward strand.
GGACAGTCAGAAGATGGAGGGAAAGACCACAACCACCAGGTGGGTCTTTAAAACACCTGACCAGAGACCACGCTACTGAAACACTGGACCAGAGACCACGCTACTGAAACACTGGACCAGAGACCAGAGACCACGCTACTAAAACACTGGACCAGAGACCATGTTACTGAAACACTGGACCAGAGACCAGAGACCACGTTACTGAAACACTGGACCAGAGACCAGAGACCACGCTACTGAAACACTGGACCAGAGACCACGCTACTGAAACACTGGACCAGAGACCAGAGACCACGCTACTAAAACACTGGACCAGAGACCATGTTACTGAAACACTGTACCAGAGACCAGAGACCACGTTACTGAAACACTGGACCAGAGACCAGAGACCACGCTACTGAAACACTGGACCAGAGACCATGTTACTGAAACACTGGACCAGAGACCAGAGACCACATTACTGAAAGACTGGACCAGAGACCAGAGACCACGCTACTGAAACACTGGACCAGAGACCATGTTACTGAAACACTGGACCAGAGACCAGAGACCACGTTACTGAAACACTGGACCAGAGACCAGAGACCACGTTACTGAAACACTAGACCAGAGACCAGAGACCACGTTACTGAAACACTGGACCAGAGACCAGAGACCACGCTACTGAAACACTGGACCAGAGACCAGAGACCATGTTACTGAAACACTGGACCAGAGACCAGAGACCACGTTACTGAAACACTGGACCAGAGACCAGAGACCATGTTACTGAAACACTGGACCAGAGACCAGAGACCACGTTACTGAAACACTAGACCAGAGACCACATTACTGAAACACTGGACCAGAGACCAGAGACCACGCTACTGAAACACTAGACCAGAGACCAGAGACCACGCTACTGAAACACTGGACCAGAGACCAGAGACCACGTTACTGAAACACTGGACCAGAGACCACGTTACTGAAACACTGGACCAGAGACCAGAGACCACGTTACTGAAACACTGGACCAGAGACCAGAGACCATGTTACTGAAACACTAGACCAGAGACCAGAGACCATGTTACTGAAACACTGGACCAGAGACCAGAGACCACGCTACTGAAACACTGGACCAGAGACCAGAGACCACGCTACTGAAACACTGGACCAGAGACCAGAGACCACGTTACTGAAACACTGGACCAGAGACCAGAGACCACGCTACTGAAACACTGGACCAGAGACCAGAGACCACGCTACTGAAACACTGGACCAGAGACCACGTTACTGAAACACTGGACCAGAGACCAGAGACCACGTTACTGAAACACTGGACCAGAGACCAGAGACCACGCTACTGAAACACTGGACCAGAGACCACGCTACTGAAACACTGGACCAGAGACCAGAGACCACGCTACTGAAACACTGGACCAGAGACCAGAGACCACGCTACTGAAACACTGGACCAGAGACCAGAGACCATGTTACTGAAACACTAGACCAGAGACCATGTTACTGAAACACTAGACCAGAGACCAGAGACCACGCTACTGAAACACTGGACCAGAGACCAGAGACCATGTTACTGAAACACTAGACCAGAGACCACGCTACTGAAACACTGGACCAGAGACCATGTTACTGAAACACTGGACCAGAGACCATGTTACTGAAACACTAGACCAGAGACCACGCTACTGAAACACTGGACCAGAGACCAGAGACCACGCTACTGAAACACTGGACCAGAGACCACGCTACTGAAACACTAGACCAGAGACCATGTTACTGAAACACTGGACCAGAGACCAGAGACCATGTTACTGAAACACTAGACCAGAGACCACGCTACTGAAACACTGGACCAGAGACCACGCTACTGAAACACTGGACCAGAGACCAGAGACCATGTTACTGAAACACTAGACCAGAGACCAGAGACCACGCTACTGAAACACTGGACCAGAGACCAGAGACCACGCTACTGAAACACTAGACCAGAGACCATGTTACTGAAACACTGGACCAGAGACCAGAGACCATGTTACTGAAACACTAGACCAGAGACCACGCTACTAAAACACTGGACCAGAGACCACGCTACTGAAACACTGGACCAGAGACCAGAGACCACGCTACTGAAACACTGGACCAGAGACCAGAGACCATGTTACTGAAACACTGGACCAGAGACCACGCTACTGAAACACTGGACCAGAGACCAGAGACCACGCTACTGAAACACTGGACCAGAGACCATGTTACTGAAACACTGGACCAGAGACCAGAGACCACGCTACTGAAACACTGGACCAGAGACCATGTTACTGAAACACTGGACCAGAGACCAGAGACCACGCTACTGAAACACTGGACCAGAGACCATGTTACTGAAACACTGGACCAGAGACCACGCTACTGAAACACTGGACCAGAGACCAGAGACCACGCTACTGAAACACTGGACCAGAGACCAGAGACCACGCTACTGAAACACTGGACCAGAGACCAGAGACCATGTTACTGAAACACTGGACCAGAGACCAGAGACCATGTTACTGAAACACTGGACCAGAGACCAGAGACCATGTTACTGAAACACTGGACCAGAGACCACGTTACTGAAACACTAGACCAGAGACCACGTTACTGAAACACTAGACCAGAGACCAGAGACCACGTTACTGAAACACTGGACCAGAGACCAGAGACCACGCTACTGAAACACTAGACCAGAGACCAGAGACCACGCTACTGAAACACTGGACCAGAGACCACGTTACTGAAACACTGGACCAGAGACCACGTTACTGAAACACTGGACCAGAGACCAGAGACCACGCTACTGAAACACTGGACCAGAGACCACGCTACTGAAACACTGGACCAGAGACCAGAGACCACGCTACTGAAACACTGGACCAGAGACCATGTTACTGAAACACTGGACCAGAGACCAGAGACCACGCTACTGAAACACTGGACCAGAGACCATGTTACTGAAACACTGGACCAGAGACCAGAGACCACGCTACTGAAACACTGGACCAGAGACCATGTTACTGAAACACTGGACCAGAGACCAGAGACCACGCTACTGAAACACTGGACCAGAGACCATGTTACTGAAACACTGGACCAGAGACCAGAGACCACGTTACTGAAACACTGGACCAGAGACCAGAGACCACGCTACTGAAACACTGGACCAGAGACCATGTTACTGAAACACTGGACCAGAGACCAGAGACCAGGTTACTGAAACACTGGACCAGAGACCAGAGACCACGTTACTGAAACACTGGACCAGAGACCAGAGACCATGCTACTGAAACACTGGACCAGAGACCAGAGACCACGCTACTGAAACACTGGACCAGAGACCAGAGACCACGCTACTGAAACACTGGACCAGAGACCATGTTACTGAAACACTGGACCAGAGACCAGAGACCACGCTACTGAAACACTGGACCAGAGACCATGTTACTGAAACACTGGACCAGAGACCAGAGACCACGTTACTGAAACACTGGACCAGAGACCAGAGACCACGTTACTGAAACACTAGACCAGAGACCAGAGACCACGTTACTGAAACACTGGACCAGAGACCAGAGACCACGCTACTGAAACACTGGACCAGAGACCAGAGACCATGTTACTGAAACACTGGACCAGAGACCAGAGACCACGTTACTGAAACACTGGACCAGAGACCAGAGACCATGTTACTGAAACACTGGACCAGAGACCAGAGACCACGTTACTGAAACACTAGACCAGAGACCAGAGACCACATTACTGAAACACTGGACCAGAGACCAGAGACCACGCTACTGAAACACTAGACCAGAGACCAGAGACCACGCTACTGAAACACTGGACCAGAGACCAGAGACCACGTTACTGAAACACTGGACCAGAGACCACGTTACTGAAACACTGGACCAGAGACCAGAGACCACGTTACTGAAACACTGGACCAGAGACCAGAGACCATGTTACTGAAACACTAGACCAGAGACCGGAGACCATGTTACTGAAACACTGGACCAGAGACCAGAGACCACGCTACTGAAACACTGGACCAGAGACCACGCTACTGAAACACTGGACCAGAGACCAGAGACCACGTTACTGAAACACTGGACCAGAGACCAGAGACCACGCTACTGAAACACTGGACCAGAGACCAGAGACCACGCTACTGAAACACTGGACCAGAGACCAGAGACCACGTTACTGAAACACTGGACCAGAGACCAGAGACCACGTTACTGAAACACTGGACCAGAGACCAGAGACCATGCTACTGAAACACTGGACCAGAGACCAAGCTACTGAAACACTGGACCAGAGACCACGCTACTGAAACACTGGACCAGAGACCAGAGACCACGCTACTGAAACACTGGACCAGAGACCAGAGACCACGCTACTGAAACACTGGACCAGAGACCATGTTACTGAAACACTAGACCAGAGACCATGTTACTGAAACACTAGACCAGAGACCAGAGACCACGCTACTGAAACACTGGACCAGAGACCAGAGACCATGTTACTGAAACACTAGACCAGAGACCACGCTACTGAAACACTGGACCAGAGACCATGTTACTGAAACACTGGACCAGAGACCAGAGACCATGTTACTGAAACACTAGACCAGAGACCAGAGACCACGCTACTGAAACACTGGACCAGAGACCAGAGACCACGCTACTGAAACACTGGACCAGAGACCACGCTACTGAAACACTAGACCAGAGACCATGTTACTGAAACACTGGACCAGAGACCAGAGACCATGTTACTGAAACACTAGACCAGAGACCACGCTACTGAAACACTGGACCAGAGACCACGCTACTGAAACACTGGACCAGAGACCAGAGACCATGTTACTGAAACACTAGACCAGAGACCAGAGACCACGCTACTAAAACACTGGACCAGAGACCAGAGACCACGCTACTGAAACACTAGACCAGAGACCAGAGACCATGTTACTGAAACACTGGACCAGAGACCAGAGACCATGTTACTGAAACACTAGACCAGAGACCACGCTACTAAAACACTGGACCAGAGACCACGCTACTGAAACACTGGACCAGAGACCACGCTACTGAAACACTGGACCAGAGACCATGTTACTGAAACACCTGACCAGAGACCACGCTACTGAAACACTGGACCAGAGACCAGAGACCACGCTACTGAAACACTGGACCAGAGACCAGAGACCACGCTACTGAAACACTGGACCAGAGACCAGAGACCACGCTACTGAAACACTGGACCAGAGACCATGTTACTGAAACACTGGACCAGAGACCAGAGACCACGCTACTGAAACACTGGACCAGAGACCATGTTACTGAAACACTGGACCAGAGACCAGAGACCACGTTACTGAAACACTGGACCAGAGACCAGAGACCACGTTACTGAAACACTAGACCAGAGACCAGAGACCACGTTACTGAAACACTGGACCAGAGACCAGAGACCACGCTACTGAAACACTGGACCAGAGACCAGAGACCATGTTACTGAAACACTGGACCAGAGACCAGAGACCACGTTACTGAAACACTGGACCAGAGACCAGAGACCATGTTACTGAAACACTGGACCAGAGACCAGAGACCACGTTACTGAAACACTAGACCAGAGACCACATTACTGAAACACTGGACCAGAGACCAGAGACCACGTTACTGAAACACTGGACCAGAGACCAGAGACCACGTTACTGAAACACTAGACCAGAGACCAGAGACCATGTTACTGAAACACTGGACCAGAGACCAGAGACCACGCTACTGAAACACTGGACCAGAGACCATGTTACTGAAACACTGGACCAGAGACCAGAGACCACGTTACTGAAACACTGGACCAGAGACCAGAGACCACGTTACTGAAACACTGGACCAGAGACCAGAGACCATGTTACTGAAACACTGGACCAGAGACCAGAGACCACGTTACTGAAACACTGGACCAGAGACCAGAGACCATGTTACTGAAACACTGGACCAGAGACCAGAGACCACGTTACTGAAACACTAGACCAGAGACCACATTACTGAAACACTGGACCAGAGACCAGAGACCACGCTACTGAAACACTAGACCAGAGACCAGAGACCACGCTACTGAAACACTGGACCAGAGACCAGAGACCACGTTACTGAAACACTGGACCAGAGACCACGTTACTGAAACACTGGACCAGAGACCAGAGACCACGTTACTGAAACACTGGACCAGAGACCAGAGACCATGTTACTGAAACACTAGACCAGAGACCGGAGACCATGTTACTGAAACACTGGACCAGAGACCAGAGACCACGCTACTGAAACACTGGACCAGAGACCACGCTACTGAAACACTGGACCAGAGACCAGAGACCATGTTACTGAAACACTAGACCAGAGACCGGAGACCATGTTACTGAAACACTGGACCAGAGACCAGAGACCACGTTACTGAAACACTGGACCAGAGACCACGCTACTGAAACACTGGACCAGAGACCAGAGACCACGCTACTGAAACACTGGACCAGAGACCAGAGACCACGTTACTGAAACACTGGACCAGAGACCAGAGACCACGTTACTGAAACACTGGACCAGAGACCAGAGACCATGCTACTGAAACACTGGACCAGAGACCAAGCTACTGAAACACTGGACCAGAGACCACGCTACTGAAACACTGGACCAGAGACCAGAGACCACGCTACTGAAACACTGGACCAGAGACCAGAGACCACGCTACTGAAACACTGGACCAGAGACCATGTTACTGAAACACTAGACCAGAGACCATGTTACTGAAACACTAGACCAGAGACCAGAGACCACGCTACTGAAACACTGGACCAGAGACCAGAGACCATGTTACTGAAACACTAGACCAGAGACCACGCTACTGAAACACTGGACCAGAGACCATGTTACTGAAACACTGGACCAGAGACCATGTTACTGAAACACTAGACCAGAGACCAGAGACCACGCTACTGAAACACTGGACCAGAGACCAGAGACCACGCTACTGAAACACTGGACCAGAGACCACGCTACTGAAACACTAGACCAGAGACCATGTTACTGAAACACTGGACCAGAGACCAGAGACCATGTTACTGAAACACTAGACCAGAGACCACGCTACTGAAACACTGGACCAGAGACCACGCTACTGAAACACTGGACCAGAGACCAGAGACCATGTTACTGAAACACTAGACCAGAGACCACGCTACTAAAACACTGGACCAGAGACCAGAGACCACGCTACTGAAACACTAGACCAGAGACCAGAGACCATGTTACTGAAACACTGGACCAGAGACCAGAGACCATGTTACTGAAACACTAGACCAGAGACCACGCTACTAAAACACTGGACCAGAGACCACGCTACTGAAACACTGGACCAGAGACCACGCTACTGAAACACTGGACCAGAGACCATGTTACTGAAACACCTGACCAGAGACCACGCTACTGAAACACTGGACCAGAGACCAGAGACCACGCTACTGAAACACTGGACCAGAGACCATGTTACTGAAACACTGGACCAGAGACCAGAGACCACGCTACTGAAACACTGGACCAGAGACCATGTTACTGAAACACTGGACCAGAGACCAGAGACCACGCTACTGAAACACTGGACCAGAGACCATGTTACTGAAACACTGGACCAGAGACCACGCTACTGAAACACTGGACCAGAGACCAGAGACCACGCTACTGAAACACTGGACCAGAGACCAGAGACCACGCTACTGAAACACTGGACCAGAGACCAGAGACCATGTTACTGAAACACTAGACCAGAGACCACGCTACTGAAACACTGGACCAGAGACCACGTTACTGAAACATTGGACCAGAGACCATGTTACTGAAACACTGGACCAGAGACCAGAGACCATGTTACTGAAACACTGGACCAGAGACCACGCTACTGAAACACTGGACCAGAGACCATGTTACTGAAACACTAGACCAGAGACCACGCTACTGAAACACTGGACCAGAGACCAGAGACCACGTTACTGAAACACTGGACCAGAGACCACGCTACTGAAACACTGGACCAGAGACCACGTTACTGAAACACTGGACCAGAGACCAGAGACCATGTTACTGAAACACTGGACCAGAGACCAGAGACCACGTTACTGAAACACTAGACCAGAGACCACGTTACTGAAACACTAGACCAGAGACCACGCTACTGAAACACTAGACCAGAGACCAGAGACCACGCTACTGAAACACTGGACCAGAGACCACGTTACTGAAACACTGGACCAGAGACCAGAGACCACGCTACTGAAACACTAGACCAGAGACCAGAGACCATGTTACTGAAACACTGGACCAGAGACCAGAGACCATGTTACTGAAACACTGGACCAGAGACCAGAGACCACGTTACTGAAACACTGGACCAGAGACCAGAGACCACGTTACTGAAACACTGGACCAGAGACCACGCTACTGAAACACTGGACCAGAGACCAGAGACCACGTTACTGAAACACTGGACCAGAGACCAGAGACCACGTTACTGAAACACTGGACCAGAGACCACGCTACTGAAACACTGGACCAGAGACCAGAGACCACGCTACTGAAACACTGGACCAGAGACCACGCTACTGAAACACTGGACCAGAGACCAGAGACCACGCTACTGAAACACTGGACCAGAGACCAGAGACCACGCTACTGAAACACTAGACCAGAGACCATGTTACTGAAACACTGGACCAGAGACCATGTTACTGAAACATTAGACCAGAGACCAGAGACCACGCTACTGAAACACTGGACCAGAGACCACGCTACTGAAACACTGGACCAGAGACCAGAGACCATGTTACTGAAACACTAGACCAGAGACCATGTTACTGAAACACTAGACCAGAGACCACGCTACTGAAACACTGGACCAGAGACCACGCTACTGAAACACTGGACCAGAGACCAGAGACCATGTTACTGAAACACTAGACCAGAGACCAGAGACCACGCTACTGAAACACTGGACCAGAGACCAGAGACCACGCTACTGAAACACTGGACCAGAGACCATGTTACTGAAACACTGGACCAGAGACCACGCTACTGAAACACTGGACCAGAGACCAGAGACCATGTTACTGAAACACTAGACCAGAGACCAGAGACCACGCTACTGAAACACTGGACCAGAGACCAGAGACCACGCTACTGAAACACTGGACCAGAGACCACGCTACTGAAACACTAGACCAGAGACCATGTTACTGAAACACTGGACCAGAGACCAGAGACCATGTTACTGAAACACTAGACCAGAGACCAGAGACCACGCTACTGAAACACTGGACCAGAGACCACACTACTGAAACACTGGACCAGAGACCAGAGACCATGTTACTGAAACACTAGACCAGAGACCAGAGACCACGCTACTGAAACACTGGACCAGAGACCAGAGACCACGCTACTGAAACACTAGACCAGAGACCATTTTACTGAAACACTGGACCAGAGACCAGAGACCATGTTACTGAAACACTAGACCAGAGACCAGAGACCACGCTACTGAAACACTGGACCAGAGACCACGCTACTGAAACACTGGACCAGAGACCATGTTACTGAAACACTAGACCAGAGACCAGAGACCATGTTACTGAAACACTGGACCAGAGACCAGGGACCACGCTACTGAAACACTGGACCAGAGACCATGTTACTGAAACACTGGACCAGAGACCACGCTACTGAAACACTGGACCAGAGACCAGAGACCATGTTACTGAAACACTGGACCAGAGACCAGAGACCACGCTACTGAAACACTGGACCAGAGACCACGTTACTGAAACACTGGACCAGAGACCAGAGACCATGTTACTGAAACACTGGACCAGAGACCAGAGACCATGTTACTGAAACACTGGACCAGAGACCAGAGACCACGCTACTGAAACACTGGACCGGAGACCAGAGACCATGTTACTGAAACACTAGACCAGAGACCACGCTACTGAAACACTGGACCAGAGACCAGAGACCACGCTACTGAAACACTGGACCAGAGACCAGAGACCACGCTACTGAAACACTGGACCAGAGACCAGAGACCACGCTACTGAAACACTGGACCAGAGACCAGAGACCATGTTACTGAAACACTAGACCAGAGACCAGAGACCACGCTACTGAAACACTGGACCAGAGACCACGCTACTGAAACACTGGACCAGAGACCAGAGACCATGTTACTGAAACACTGGACCAGAGACCAGAGACCACGCTACTGAAACACTGGACCAGAGACCAGAGACCACGCTACTGAAACACTAGACCAGAGACCATGTTACTGAAACACTGGACCAGAGACCATGTTACTGAAACACTAGACCAGAGACCAGAGACCACGCTACTGAAACACTGGACCAGAGACCACGCTACTGAAACACTGGACCAGAGACCAGAGACCATGTTACTGAAACACTAGACCAGAGACCACGCTACTGAAACACTGGACCAGAGACCACGCTACTGAAACACTGGACCAGAGACCAGAGACCATGTTACTGAAACACTAGACCAGAGACCAGAGACCACGCTACTGAAACACTGGACCAGAGACCAGAGACCACGCTACTGAAACACTGGACCAGAGACCAGAGACCATGTTACTGAAACACTAGACCAGAGACCACGCTACTGAAACACTGGACCAGAGACCAGAGACCATGTTACTGAAACACTGGACCAGAGACCAGAGACCACGCTACTGAAACACTGGACCAGAGACCATGTTACTGAAACACTGGACCAGAGACCAGAGACCACGCTACTGAAACACTGGACCAGAGACCATGTTACTGAAACACTGGACCAGAGACCAGAGAACACGCTACTGAAACACTTGACCAGAGACCAGAGACTACGCTACTGAAACACTGGACCAGAGACCATGTTACTGAAACACTGGACCAGAGACCAGAGACCACGCTACTGAAACACTGGACCAGAGACCATGTTACTGAAACACTGGACCAGAGACCACGCTACTGAAACACTGGACCAGAGACCACGTTACTGAAACACTGGACCAGAGACCAGAGACCATGTTACTGAAACACTGGACCAGAGACCAGAGACCACGCTACTGAAACACTAGACCAGAGACCAGAGACCACGCTACTGAAACACTAGACCAGAGACCAGAGACCACGCTACTGAAACACTAGACCAGAGACCATGCTACTGAAACACTAGACCAGAGACCAGAGACCACGCTACTGAAACACTAGACCAGAGACCAGAGACCACGCTACTGAAACACTAGACCAGAGACCAGAGACCATGCTACTGAAACACTAGACCAGAGACCACGCTACTGAAACACTGGACCAGAGACCATGTTACTGAAACACTAGACCAGAGACCACGCTACTGAAACACTGGACCAGAGACCAGAGACCACGCTACTGAAACACTGGACCAGAGACCACGCTACTGAAACACTGGACCAGAGACCAGAGACCATGTTACTGAAACACTGGACCAGAGACCACGCTACTGAAACACTGGACCAGAGACCATGCTACTGAAACACTGGACCAGAGACCAGAGACCATGTTACTGAAACACTGGACCAGAGACCAGAGACCATGCTACTGAAACACTGGACCAGAGACCAGAGACCATGTTACTGAAACACTGGACCAGAGACCAGAGACCACGCTACTGAAACACTGGACCAGAGACCATAGACCATGTTACTGAAACACTAGACCAGAGACCAGAGACCACGCTACTGAAACACTGGACCAGAGACCAGAGACCACGCTACTGAAACACTGGACCAGAGACCAGAGACCATGTTACTGAAACACTGGACCAGAGACCACGCTACTGAAACACTGGACCAGAGACCATGCTACTGAAACACTGGACCAGAGACCAGAGACCATGTTACTGAAACACTGGACCAGAGACCAGAGACCATGCTACTGAAACACTGGACCAGAGACCAGAGACCATGTTACTGAAACACTGGACCAGAGACCACGCTACTGAAACACTGGACCAGAGACCAGAGACCATGTTACTGAAACACTAGACCAGAGACCAGAGACCACGCTACTGAAACACTGGACCAGAGACCACGCTACTGAAACACTGGACCAGAGACCAGAGACCACGCTACTGAAACACTGGACCAGAGACCAGAGACCATGTTACTGAAACACTGGACCAGAGACCAGAGACCACGCTACTGAAACACTGGACCAGAGACCAGAGACCATGTTACTGAAACACTGGACCAGAGACCACGCTACTGAAACACTGGACCAGAGACCACGTTACTGAAACACTGGACCAGAGACCATGTTACTGAAACACTGGACCAGAGACCAGAGACCACGCTACTGAAACACTGGACCAGAGACCAGAGACCATGTTACTGAAACACTAGACCAGAGACCAGAGACCACGCTACTGAAACACTGGACCAGAGACCAGAGACCACGCTACTGAAACACTGGACCAGAGACCAGAGACCATGTTACTGAAACACTAGACCAGAGACCACGCTACTGAAACACTGGACCAGAGACCACGTTACTGAAACACTAGACCAGAGACCAGAGACCACGCTACTGAAACACTGGACCAGAGACCATGTTACTGAAACACTGGACCAGAGACCAGAGACCATGTTACTGAAACACTGGACCAGAGACCAGAGACCATGTTACTGAAACACTGGACCAGAGACCAGAGACCACGCTACTGAAACACTGGACCAGAGACCACGTTACTGAAACACTGGACCAGAGACCAGAGACCATGTTACTGAAACACTGGACCAGAGACCAGAGACCACGCTACTGAAACACTAGACCAGAGACCACGCTACTGAAACACTAGACCAGAGACCAGAGACCACGCTACTGAAACACTGGACCAGAGACCAGAGACCACGCTACTGAAACACTGGACCAGAGACCAGAGACCATGTTACTGAAACACTGGACCAGAGACCACGCTACTGAAACACTGGACCAGAGACCACGTTACTGAAACACTGGACCAGAGACCATGTTACTGAAACACTGGACCAGAGACCAGAGACCACGCTACTGAAACACTGGACCAGAGACCAGAGACCATGTTACTGAAACACTAGACCAGAGACCAGAGACCACGCTACTGAAACACTGGACCAGAGACCAGAGACCACGCTACTGAAACACTGGACCAGAGACCAGAGACCATGTTACTGAAACACTAGACCAGAGACCACGCTACTGAAACACTGGACCAGAGACCACGTTACTGAAACACTAGACCAGAGACCAGAGACCACGCTACTGAAACACTGGACCAGAGACCATGTTACTGAAACACTGGACCAGAGACCAGAGACCATGTTACTGAAACACTGGACCAGAGACCAGAGACCATGTTACTGAAACACTGGACCAGAGACCAGAGACCACGCTACTGAAACACTGGACCAGAGACCACGTTACTGAAACACTGGACCAGAGACCAGAGACCATGTTACTGAAACACTGGACCAGAGACCAGAGACCACGCTACTGAAACACTAGACCAGAGACCACGCTACTGAAACACTAGACCAGAGACCAGAGACCACGCTACTGAAACACTGGACCAGAGACCAGAGACCACGCTACTGAAACACTGGACCAGAGACCACTTTACTGAAACACTAGACCAGAGACCAGAGACCAGAGACCACGTTACTGAAACACTAGACCAGAGACCACGCTACTGAAACACTAGACCAGAGACCACGCTACTGAAACACTAGACCAGAGACCACGTTACTGAAACACTAGACCAGAGACCACGCTACTGAAACACTGGACCAGAGACCAGAGACCATGTTACTGAAACACTGGACCAGAGACCAGAGACCATGTTACTGAAACACCTGACCAGAGACCACGCTACTGAAACACTAGACCAGAGACCATGCTACTGAAACACTGGACCAGAGACCACGCTACTGAAACACTAGACCAGAGACCACGCTACTGAAACACTAGACCAGAGACCAGAGACCATGCTACTGAAACACTAGACCAGAGACCAGAGACCACGCTACTGAAACACTAGACTAGAGACCAGAGACCACGCTACTGAAACACTAGACCAGAGACCATGTTACTGAAACACTAGACCAGAGACCACGCTACTGAAACACTGGACCAGAGACCATGTTACTGAAACACTAGACCAGAGACCAGAGACCATGTTACTGAAACATTGGACCAGAGACCAGAGACCATGCTACTGAAACACTGGACCAGAGACCAGAGACCATGTTACTGAAACACTGGACCAGAGACCAGAGACCACGCTACTGAAACACTGGACCACAAGACCAGAGACCATGTTACTGAAACACTAGACCAGAGACCAGAGACCACGCTACTGAAACACTGGACCACAAGACCAGAGACCATGTTACTGAAACACTAGAGCACAAGACCAGAGACCACATTACTGAAACACTAGACCACAAGACCAGAGACCATGTTACTGAAACACAAGACCAGAGACCACGTTACTGAAACACAAGACCAGAGACCACGTTACTGAAACACTGGACCACAAGACCAGAGACCATGTTACTGAAACACTAGACCACAAGACCAGAGACCATGTTACTGAAACACTAGACCACAAGACCAGAGACCATGTTACTGAAACACAAGACCAGAGACCACGTTACTGAAACACAAGACCAGAGACCATGTTACTGAAACACAAGACCAGAGACCACGTTACTGAAACACTGGACCACAAGACCAGAGACCATGTTACTGAAACACTGGACCACAAGACCAGAGACCATGTTACTGAAACACAAGACCAGAGACCACATTACTGAAACACTGGACCACAAGACCAGAGACCATGTTACTGAAACACAAGACCAGAGACCACATTACTGAAACACTGGACCACAAGACCAGAGACCATGTTACTGAAACACTGGACCACAAGACCAGAGACCATGTTACTGAAACACTGGACCACAAGACCAGAGACCACATTACTGAAACACTGGACCACAAGTCACGTCTAGGCACTGTCTGTAATTGAATGCAACATATTGGATCCAGATCTCATGTCGGGTGTGGGATCGGTCCACATCAGAGCCGGCTGTAGGTTGAGCTGTATGTTAA
This sequence comes from Cyclopterus lumpus, assembly GCF_009769545.1. Lineage (NCBI taxonomy): Eukaryota > Metazoa > Chordata > Actinopteri > Perciformes > Cyclopteridae > Cyclopterus > Cyclopterus lumpus. Next base: position 305,738 of record NC_046981.1, read on the forward strand.
CAGGATGTTTGCTCCTGCAGGTCGGTGTTGACTTATTCTCGTATCGGCGGTCACGTAAAGACCTTGACCTTCTGTCAGGGGTCACACTATTTGGCGGTAGCTTCAGATAATGGATCCATCCAGCTGCTGGCAATCGAAGCAAACAAACCACCAAAATCCCCCAAAGTTCAGCCCTTCCAGACCAGGTAACTGAACCACTGCCACAGCTCTCACCTCTGTTCTGATGGACAACGTTTCTCATCATGTGTGCTTCCTCTCAGGTCTCTAGACCTGCAGAAGGACGGCTGTGCGGTGGACATCCACCATTTTAACTCGGGCGCTCAGTCGGTGCTGGCGTACGCAACCGTCAACGGCTCGCTGGTCGGCTGGGACCTTCGCTCCAACTCCAACGCCTGGACGTTGCGCCACGACCTCCGACTCGGACTCATCACCTCCTTCACCGTGGACATGCACCAGTGCTGGCTCTGCCTAGGTCTGTGTTTGTGTGTGGGCCTATTGCTATCTCTGTGAGGACATGTCAGGTTCAAACCATCGTAGGTAAAGATCTTAGCCATCATACTCTATATATAGTTACAGGTTGGGGTTAGATATCTTAGTCCATCATACTCTATATATAGTTACAGGTTGGGGTTAGATATCTTAGTCCATCATACTCTATATGTAGTTACAGGTTGGGGTTAGATATCTTAGCCATCATACTATATATGTAGTTACAGGTTGGGTTTAGATATCTTAGTCCATCATACTATATATGTAGTTACAGGTTGGGGTTAGATACCTTAGTCCATCATACTCTATATTTAGTTACAGGTTGGGGTTAGATATCTTAGTCCATCATACTCTATATGTAGTTACAGGTTGGGGTTAGATATCTTAGTCCATCATACTCTATATATGTAGTTACAGGTTGGGGTTAGATATCTTAGTCCATCATACTCTATATTTAGTTACAGGTTGGGGTTAGATATCTTAGTCCATCATACTCTATATATGTAGTTACAGGTTGGGGTTAGATATCTTAGTCCATCATACTCTATATGTAGTTACAGGTTGGGGTTAGATATCTTAGCCATCATACTCTATATGTAGTTACAGGTTGGGGTTAGATATCTTAGTCCATCATACTATATATGTAGTTACAGGTTGGGGTTAGATATCTTAGTCCATCATACTCTATATGTAGTTACAGGTTGGGGTTAGATATCTTAGTCCATCATACTCTATATGTAGTTACAGGTTGGGGTTAGATATCTTAGCCATCATACTCTATATGTAGTTACAGGTTGGGGTTAGATATCTTAGTCCATCATACTATATATGTAGTTACAGGTTGGGGTTAGATATCTTAGCCATCATACTCTATATATGTAGTTACAGGTTGGGGTTAGATATCTTAGTCCATCATACTATATATGTAGTTACAGGTTGGGGTTAGATATCTTAGTCCATCATACTATATATGTAGTTACAGGTTGGGGTTAGATATCTTAGCCATCATACTCTATATATGTAGTTACAGGTTGGGGTTAGATATCTTAGTCCATCATACTATATATGTAGTTACAGGTTGGGGTTAGATATCTTAGTCCATCATACTATATATGTAGTTACAGGTTGGGGTTAGATATCTTAGCCATCATACTCTATATATGTAGTTACAGGTTGGGGTTAGATATCTTAGTCCATCATACTCTATATTTAGTTACAGGTTGGGGTTAGATATCTTAGTCCATCATACTCTATATGTAGTTACAGGTTGGGGTTAGATATCTTAGTCCATCATACTATATATGTAGTTACAGGTTGGGGTTAGATATCTTAGCCATCATACTCTATATATGTAGTTACAGGTTGGGGTTAGATATCTTAGTCCATCATACTATATATGTAGTTACAGGTTGGGGTTAGATATCTTAGTCCATCATACTCTATATGTAGTTACAGGTTGGGGTTAGATATCTTAGTCCATCATACTCTATATATGTAGTTACAGGTTGGGGTTAGATATCTTAGTCCATCATACTCTATATATGTAGTTACAGGTTGGGGTTAGATATCTTAGTCCATCATACTATATATGTAGTTACAGGTTGGGGTTAGATATCTTAGTCCATCATACTATATATGTAGTTACAGGTTGGGGTTAGATATCTTAGTCCATCATACTATATATGTAGTTACAGGTTGGGGTTAGATATCTTAGTCCATCATACTATATATGTAGTTACAGGTTGGGGTTAGATATCTTAGTCCATCATACTATATATGTAGTTACAGGTTGGGGTTAGATATCTTAGCCATCATACTATATATGTAGTTACAGGTTGGGGTTAGATATCTTAGCCATCATACTATATATGTAGTTACAGGTTGGGGTTAGATATCTTAGCCATCATACTCTATATATGTAGTTACAGGTTGGGGTTAGATATCTTAGCCATCATACTCTATATATGTAGTTACAGGTTGGGGTTAGATATCTTAGCCATCATACTATATATGTAGTTACAGGTTGGGGTTAGATATCTTAGCCATCATACTCTATATATGTAGTTACAGGTTGGGGTTAGATATCTTAGTCCATCATACTATATATGTAGTTACAGGTTGGGGTTAGATATCTTAGTCCATCATACTATATATATAGTTACAGGTTGGGGTTAGATATCTTAGTCCATCATACTATATATGTAGTTACAGGTTGGGGTTAGATATCTTAGTCCATCATACTATATATGTAGTTACAGGTTGGGGTTAGATATCTTAGTCCATCATACTATATATGTAGTTACAGGTTGGGGTTAGATATCTTAGTCCATCATACTCTATATGTAGTTACAGGTTGGGGTTAGATATCTTAGTCCATCATACTCTATATGTAGTTACAGGTTGGGGTTAGATATCTTAGTCCATCATACTCTATATATAGTTACAGGTTGGGGTTAGATATCTTAGTCCATCATACTCTATATTTAGTTACAGGTTGGGGTTAGATATCTTAGTCCATCATACTCTATATGTAGTTACAGGTTGGGGTTAGATATCTTAGTCCATCATACTCTATATATGTAGTTACAGGTTGGGGTTAGATATCTTAGTCCATCATACTCTATATTTAGTTACAGGTTGGGGTTAGATATCTTAGTCCATCATACTCTATATATGTAGTTACAGGTTGGGGTTAGATATCTTAGTCCATCATACTCTATATGTAGTTACAGGTTGGGGTTAGATATCTTAGTCCATCATACTATATATGTAGTTACAGGTTGGGGTTAGATATCTTAGCTGACATGAGGATACAGTCAAATATGGGAAGCTTTTATCATTTATGAATTCCAGTGAAAATATGTCAACATTAGATTATATTAAGCTGAAATACCTGGAATATAATTCTGTTTACGAACTTCCTGTTTCCTCCACAGGTACAAGCAGCGGCACCATGGCCTGCTGGGATATGCGGTTCCAGCTCCCCATCTCAAACCACTCCCACCCGGCCCGAGCACGAATCAGACGACTGCTGATGCATCCGCTCTACCAATCATCTGTCATCGCAGGTGAGAGGATGATCTCTGTCCATTTTGAATTATGAATGTAATATATCCTAATATTATGTAATATATAATATAGTATTAATGTAATATAAATCATATCATCTTATAAATGTCTGTCTCTCTGCAGCTGTCCAGGGGAATAATGAAGTGTCAATGTGGGACATGGAGACCGGAGATCGTAAATTCACCCTTTGGGCGAGCTCTGCACCTCCACTCTCTGAGATGCAGGTGTGTGTGTGTGTGTGTGTGTGTGTGTGTGTGTGTGTGTGTGTGTGTGTGTGTGTGTGTGTGTGTGTGTGTGTGTGTGTGTGTGTGTGTGTGTGTGTGTGTGTGTGTGTGTGTGTGTGTGTGTGTGTGTGTGTGTGTGTGTGTGTGTGTGTGTGTGTGTGTGTGTGTGTGTGTGTGTGTGTGTGTGTGTTCTCTCCACATTATGAGCTGAGTGTGTTTGCTCTGCAGCCGTCTCCTCACAGTGTTCATGGGGTCTACTGTAGTCCTGCTGATGGGAACCCTCTGCTTCTGACCGCCGGATCTGACATGAGGATCAGGTCTGAACCATCAATACCTGTCATGTTTACTTTATAAACCAACAATCAATACATCTCATACAATGAAGGTTCAACAATAAGCAAGCACCTTATTTTCTATTATATTGGCTTATTTGTATTGTTTACTTGTATAGATGTATATGTTATTGAATAATAATACATCAATAAAACTGTTCAGCCCCCCCCCCCCACTACAAAGGTCAGGGGTCATGAACCCACTGCCTTTGGTCCCTGATGGTTGTTGTGTGTTCAGGTTCTGGGACTTGGCATACCCGGAAAGGTCCTACATCGTGGTGGGAGGAGCCAACGACTCGCTGCACTGTCCGTCCGTTCTCTACAGCCGGAAGATCATCGAGGGAACCGAGGTGGTCCAGGTGAGCAGCTTCCCAGGCTCTGCTGTGGTTGGTCCTTTCTGTAGCTGGTTCTTCGTGTGATCGGTCCTTCCTCCTGATTCTTTTTCCTTTTTGTCGCTGGCGCTTTGGACAGAACGATTATAGATCCCTCTGTAATGGTAATGGTGGACCTGTACGGTCCCTCAAAGCACTTTAACACAACATGACATAATTCACACCCATTCCATCACTGATGGGAGGAGCCATTCACACCCATTCCATCACTGATGGGAGGAGCCATTCACACCCATTCCATCACTGATGGGAGGAGCCATTCACACCCATTCCATCACTGATGGGAGGAGCCATTCACACCCATTCCATCACTGATGGGAGGAGCCATTCACACCCATTCCATCACTGATGGGAGGAGCCATTCACACCCATTCCATCACTGATGGGCGGAGCCATTCACACCCATTCCATCACTGATGGGCGGAGCCATTCACACCCATTCCATCACTGATGGGAGGAGCCATTCACACCCATTCCATCACTGATGGGAGGAGCCATTCACACCCATTCCATCACTGATGGGCGGAGCCATTCACACCCATTCCATCACTGATGGGAGGAGCCATTCACACCCATTCCATCACTGATGGGCGGAGCCATTCACACCCATTCCATCACTGATGGGCGGAGCCATTCACACCCATTCCATCACTGATGGGAGGAGCCATTCACACCCATTCCATCACTGATGGGAGGAGCCATTCACACCCATTCCATCACTGATGGGAGGAGCCATTCACACCCATTCCATCACTGATGGGAGGAGCCATTCACACCCATTCCATCACTGATGGGCGGAGCCATTCACACCCATTCCATCACTGATGGGCGGAGCCATTCACACCCATTCCATCACTGATGGGCGGAGCCATTCACACCCATTCCATCACTGATGGGAGGAGCCATTCACACCCATTCCATCACTGATGGGCGGAGCCATTCACACCCATTCCATCACTGATGGGAGGAGCCACCTGCCAATCAGGACTAACTAACATTCACACACCGTAGAACAGCTACGAGAACAGTTTTGATGTTAAGTGCCTTGCCCAAGGACACATCGACATGGGCTAGTGGAGCTGGGGATCGAACCGCCGACCCTCTGATTGAATGATTGAAGGACGACGCGCTCCCCACGGCTAATTTCTATGCTGGACGAAACATGCCAGTCAAAAATATTAATATAAGTGACTCAATAAATGTATGAATGTGCCAGGAAATATACTATAAATAATAATGAATGAGTTAAATGTGATGTAAATAGATTTTGTATTTTCCCTTTAATTTAAAAATGTAATTTCATGAACGTGTCTATTTCAAAGTAAACTAGTCATTATTAGACCGATGCTGGTGGGCGTCGTTCATGTTCCCTGAGCTCCTCCCTCTAACCCTGTCATGTCTGCAGGAGATCCACAGCAAACAGAAGAGCGGCGCGGTGGAGGACTCTCCTCGCCGCGGCCCAGAATCCCTCCCTGTGGGACACCATGACATCATCACCGACATTGCCACGTTCCAGACCACGCAGGGCTTCATCGTCACCTCGTCCAGAGACGGCATCGTCAAAGTGTGGAAGTGAGGCCCTGCTCCCATTGGCTGCTTCTGATGAGGTCACATGTTTACTGATCAGTGCTCTTAATATGCTGATTGAACAATAGAATGTCTCAATCAATAACTTTAGTAAAGTTCTCATAGAAGGAATAAAATGTGCATAATGAATTATTTAATGTCATTATTATCCTGTTGTCTGTTTTTTGTGTTTGAGCTCAGTTTCACTCATATTAGTATTTACTATTAAGAGAATCATGTGATCCACTAACATTAATAGTTATATTTATGATAGAAAGCTGATCACATTAAAAATGTCTTTATTCAAATTAAGGACTTATTTCATTTTTATTCTTTTTTTAGGGTGATGACGTCATAAAATATACACACATTCAAAGCTCCATTCAAAAACCTCAGTAACAAACATTTGTAGTAAAATGATGCAATACTAGGTAAAAAATTTCATATCGTACATCATAAAAACCTTTAGATTTCAAGATAAGGTTTTACAATAACATGCTTTCAATCTTTACCTGCACAGGTACACTAAGGTAGGCTAGAGGTAACCAATACAATCATTTCTCATACGAGTCATAAAAACTAAAATCCGTCCATCAGTTGTAGTGTTCTAGAGGTCAAAGGTTAAGAGAACGGCTTCTGAGGGCTTCGAACACACGAGAAGACGAGTCAGGAGCCTTGAATCTAGACTCTTCCTCATCGGCTCTTCGTCACACACAGGTTCTTGCACTCGTCTTGCGTCTTGAAGCGGTTCTCGTTGCCACCGCAGCCGCCGAACCAGAAACGAGCGCATTCCTTCTGCTGGCTGTCGAAGAACCACATCATGGTGTAGTTCTGGCAGCTGCCCTGGTCCTGGCCGAGGAGACAGCGGTCTGCAAGGAGCCGGGACAGATGTTTTATTGATTCACGTTCTGGTCTCCACAGCAGACCTAACCCCAACCCTAACCCCCTAACCCCAACCCCAACCCCTAACCCTGGTCCTGGTCCTGGTCCTGGCCGAGGAGACAGCGGTCTGCAAGGAGCCGGGACAAATGTTTTATTGATTCACGTTCTGGTCTCCACAGCAGACCTAACCCCAACCCTAACCCCCTAACCCCAACCCCAACCCCTAACCCTGGTCCTGGTCCTGGTCCTGGCCGAGGAGACAGCGGTCTGCAAGGAGCCGGGACAGATGTTTTATTGATTCACGTTCTGGTCTCCACAGCAGACCTAACCCCAACCCTAACCCCCTAACCCCAACCCCAACCCCTAACCCTGGTCCTGGTCCTGGTCCTGGCCGAGGAGACAGCGGTCTGCAAGGAGCCGGGACAAATGTTTTATTGATTCACGTTCTGGTCTCCACAGCAGACCTAACCCCCTAACCCCAACCCCAACCCCTAACCCTGGTCCTGGTCCTGGTCCTGGCCGAGGAGACAGCGGTCTGCAAGGAGCCGGGACAAATGTTTTATTGATTCACGTTCTGGTCTCCACAGCAGACCTAACCCCAACCCTAACCCTGGTCCTGGTCCTGGTCCTGGTCCTGGTCCTGGCCGAGGAGACAGCGGTCTGCAAGGAGCCGGGACAAATGTTTTATTGATTCACGTTCTGGTCTCCACAGCAGACCTAACCCCAACCCCAACCCTAACCCTGGTCCTGGTCCTGGCCGAGGAGACAGCGGTCTGCAAGGAGCCGGGACAAATGTTTTATTGATTCACGTTCTGGTCTCCACAGCAGACCTAACCCCAACCCTAACCCTGGTCCTGGTCCTGGCCGAGGAGACAGCGGTCTGCAAGGAGCCGGGACAAATGTTTTATTGATTCATGTTCTGGTCTCCACAGCAGACCTAACCCCAACCCTGTTCACATCATGTGATCTAAGAGCTGAAGCAGAGTTTACCTTTGGAGACGAAGCTGGCCAGCTCGGGACTCGGCAGCAGGTTTAGATCTGGAACACAGACTGCATGGTTATGAACCACAGAGGACCTGAACCCCGCACCGGACCCCCTAGAGGGTTTCCTGTCATTTGTTTGGGATATTGTAAAACATTTTGATGATGTAGGTTGTAATGATATCTCCAGCCTCTCGGGGGCGCCAGTCATGTTTAAAACAAGTCACGGGGCCTTTTCCATTGGTTGCATTTTAGTTTTGCTGTGCAATATTTTAATGCATTTATAAAAAAACTACAGGAAGTGGCTGTCAATACATTATACTAGTTGGTGACCTGTCACAAAAAGTCATAAAATGTCATATTAAAATATAAATATCATATTATTACATTTCATGTCATTTAGCTGACGCTTTTATCCAAAGTGACTTACAATAAGTGCATTAAACCATGAGTCCAAACTCAGAACAACAAGAATCAAGAAAGTAACATTTCTTCAATAAAGTTAAACTACAAAGTGCTATCAGTAAGAGACATTTAAGTGCTACTAAAGTGTTAAACTACAAAGTGCTATCAGTAAGAGACATTTAAGTGTTACTAAAGTGTTAAACTACAAAGTGCTATCAGTAAGAGACATTTAAGTGTTACTAAAGTGTTAAACTACAAAGTGCTATCAGTAAGAGACATTTAAGTGTTACTAAAGTGTTAAACTACAAAGTGCTATCAGTAAGAGACATTTAAGTGCTACTAAAGTGTTAAACTACAAAGTGCTATCGGTAAGAGACATTTAAGTGCTACTACGGCTCTACCTTCCCTATTCAAGGTGTAGTCACTAAGATGTGTTTTTAGTTTGCGATGGAAGATGTAGAGACTTTCATATTATAGTCTGTATTAAAATATAAATAAGTTGTAACACTGTGTGGTCTACCGTTAGAGTGGGAGATGAATCTCTGCTCGTCTCCTCCGGTCAGACTGTGGACGATGTCCAGCTGGCCGGTCTCAGTCTGTCCTCCCGTCTGTTCCTGGAACCTCTCCTCCTCTTCCTCCCTGAACTCTTCCTCATCCACCACTGCCGTCCCCTGACTGGACACATTTCATGAATGAGTATTAGTTTTCTTTCCTGTTCACGTATCTTTCTTAAACTCTGAACATCATCTGAAGGAACATTCAAGAAGCCTTTCATGGTCAAAACGTCTCATGTTACCCGTTTATGAATGTTTGTCCTCCGGATTGTTCTGTCAGCTGGTCACATGTCCGTTTGAAAGCAGGAGGAGGATACGTGTTCATTCCCTCTGAAATACACACGATACTTTCAGGTGATGCATTTCAAACTCAAGTTAGAATACTTCAAGTAAAAGTACAACATTAAAAGTCTTCAGGACATTAAATTGTACTTGAAAATCTAAAATAAACTAGAACGTGATATCATATTATGACATTATGGGAAACATTTAAACGCCAAACGAGGTGATGATGCTGAACAATATGAATGACATTTCATATTTCCACGTCTTTGTCTCTGGTCTTACTGTTGAGGGCGGAGAGGAAGACTCTGAAGAAGCGTTGGGCGTAGCCCTGCTCGTCAGTCTTCAGACTCCCAATGTGGATCAGGTGCTGCTGAACAGGCAGACTAGCCAGCTCCTCCACCTGCGACCGGTCGTAGCGATCTCCGACCGTCACCACGAACAGCACCGCCCCCTCACACTTGGCCTTCTGGGAGATGTAGCGCAGCTTGGCTCGGTCCTCGTGAGCAGTCTGGGTGCCCACCACGGTCAGCAGCACCCTCCTCCTCCGGGGCTGGCCGGCCTTCAGCAGCACCTCCTTCAGGGTGAACTCCAGAGTCCGTCCCAGCACCGACGAGCCTCCCTGCTGCGTCATGTTCCGGATCAGGTGCTTCCTCATCAGGGCGCTGGTCTGGTAGGTCCCGAAGCCAAACCCTAGCGTGGTATCCTGCGCGCCGCCCTGTTGGACCACGGCCACCCGGGCCTGGTTGCCGGCCCTGCGGGGCTGCGGGCTCACGACCAGCTGTTCCACTACCGAGCCAAGCAGCTGCTGGACGCCGGCGTACTCGTCAGCCTGCATCTCCCTGGAGCCGTCCACCACCATCACCAGGTCCATGTCAACCTCCTGAGGCTGCAGTGGTTCCTGGATGAAGGCGCACTGCGGCGAACGCCGGCAGGGGTCTGAAGAACAAGAGAGTAATCATGAAGAAGTGGTTAGAAAATGGCTCCTGGGACTTCTTATTCTTACCTAGCGTTTAAAGAAGTTCCTGAGGGATAAATGTGTTACAATTACAGGCCAACTTTCTGGAGGAGGTCAAACAAGATGAGAGTGTAACTGTTTAGTGTCACATGAAGTACATTTCCTACAGACTGTCAGATATGGCTGGTCGTTCCCATTTTTCAGAAAGGGATGATGAAGAAAGTGCTCCAATTATTGAGGAATAACCCAAAGGAAAGCTGAAAATAAACCTTGGGTTTAAAAGCAGAATCTGATTCATGTGAATCCAAGCATGAAGCTCAGTGCGTACCGTAACAGACTGCACACTCCTTGACCTTCTCCAGGTCAGCAGACATGTCTTTCCCAAGAACGCTGAAGATGGAACTTCCTGAGTCGTCGACCTGGCGAGAAACAGCGGTCGTTAATCATCAGATGACGTGCAGAAAAGCTGAACATCAATCTCCAGAAATCAGTGTTATTTTGTACATTCACAGTCACAGCGAGTGTTTTATTGTGTGATTATCTTGGAGGGTAAACATGTGGTGTAGATTCAGACCCTGTCATCTGGTCAGAGGTGAAGTTTGGAACTTCTGATCCAAACCTACCTCCATGGCTCGACCAACAGCCGGAGCGTTCCTCAGAGAGATGACCGCCGGGACGATGCCGAGTGCCCGGTACTCCATCACGGCGGTGACGATGTCGTTAACATCCGGTGACGGCCCGTTAGAGAGGAAGACAGCCACCTTCCTCATCATCATTCCTGCTCGGACGCGCTTGAAGACGTTCTGACCCACGAAGCGCATGGCGGCCCCCAGCTGGCGCCGGTTGGACGTCCTCTCCAGGGCGATGTTCTTTACAGACTCCATCAGCTGAGTCTTGCGGTGGTAGTCCTGGAAGCGGATCAGGTACTTGGTGTAGGCGCTGTAACCCACCACCGCGACACGAGCGCCCGTCGGACAGTTGCTCTCGGAGACGGTGATGTTCTCCAGCAGGGACAGGAGGACGGAGCGTTGCCTCTCGAAGGCCGCCGGGGTCACGTCCTCCGACATGTCCAGACCCAACACCAGCTCGGTGGGGAAGGCCGGACACTCTGACGGACCTGGACACCAACGAAGAAGAGTTCATGTTGAGGAGAAGACAGTGAAGCTGAGGCTTAATCAATGTCCACACCGAGAGACTCCCACGGTCTCATCGTCTCCCTCTCGAACTTGGACAGGTCCAACAAACAGGACTGGAAACCAGAAGGCCGGTGTTCGACAATGCGTTGTGGTTTAATGGAAGAATCCTTTTGTAGCCTAACCCTAAATGTTAGTTTTGTTTCTTAAACCTCACTACATATATATGATATATCTATATATATCTATAGATATATAAAACCAGCTCAGCTCTATTGAACCCAACCTGTTTGGCCATCGTTAACGTGACGACGTGAATAAAGAATTGAGATCTCCTCTAATGTTCAGTGACGGTTTATATTTATATTCTCTGTGACCTTCATCCTGCATGGACTGGTTGTGATGATGAAGACCTCTGAGCTAGTGGGAGTACGTACCCAGGGAACACGCTGTGGAGGAAGAAGAAACAGAACTTATGATGTGACTGAAGGACAACACTCAAAACATCCATCTTGTTGCTCTGCGCTGACTCACCACAGTTGTCTCTGATGGAGGTGATCAGCTGACACTCCTGAGGAAACAAAGAAGACGTCCTGAATGAAGTGTCACAGTCAAACGTTTCACGTTACATTGACTTCTAAGGTGGACTTACAGTCATGCCTTTTCCTCCAGGGAGACCTCTGGGGCCCTGGAAGAGTACAAGAAGAGACACCATTAACTTCTTATATCTCTTCACAGGGTTCATAAATATATATATATATATATATATATATATATATATATATATATATATATATATATCATGTGTTGTATAACATAGTTCAGGACTTAAGGCGGTATGTAGAAGTGTCACAGAAATGTATCTTCCTTAAGGTTGTATTACATCTAATGATTTTCATGATTAATTAATGTTCCAATTATTATTAATCCTCACCACCAACTATTAAGAAGTGACTAAAACAATGACATGATGATGGTGATGGACTCACCTTGTGACCTCGATATCCTGGTTCTCCTGACACGCCTGATTCTCCTGGCCTGCCTGAGTTTCCCTGCAGAGACCAGAAGACACCATGAAGCAAAATATATCTTAGCTGTTAGCTTGTAACTGTTAGCTTTGAGTTGCTAGTTTTGAGCTTTTGGCTGTTAGCTGTTAAGTGTTAGCTTTGAGCTGCTAGCTGTTAGCTGTTAGCTTTGAGCTGTTGACGGCTAGCTGTTAGCCAAACATAGAATTCAAAACAATTAAAGTGATCTGTTGTAGCCCTGTATGTTTTCTGGAGCAGTCAGAATATGATGCCGTTTACGGTCTCATTATGAATAAATGTGATATATAATAAACTCTCACGCCTCGTCCTCGGTTCCCTTTGCGTCCCGGTTGTCCATTCGGTCCCTGCAGGCCGTCCTCACCCTGGACACAACACAGACTCAGTCAGCGTGACTTCAACCTGCTTCCTGTCGCTCATATTGGACTTCTGAGTAATGTTTGACACGTCGTCACGACGACTCACAGACGCTCTCAGTATTTCAAGTTTTATTGAAAGGCTTGTGGACCAGAACCAGTCAGTTTCAAATGAATGTAGTTTGACCTTCAGAAAGATCACTAGATGACTCACAAACCGGGTTGATGCTTTATTAGAGGAAATAATTCATATAATAGACGGGTCAGTGGTTTTAAAACATTATAAAACATAAAGTCCATGATTTAAAGAAGTAAACTCTGGATTATGGCTGATCTCATCTGATCCAATCTCTAATGTAATGTAATCTCTAAACTAATCTGATCTAATATACTGTAATCTCTAATCGAATTGAATCCAATCTAATATAATGTCATCTGTTATAATCCAGTATAATCTCTAATCTAATCTAATCTGATCTAATATAATCTCTAATCTAATCTGATCTAATATAATCTCTAATCAATAATCAAATCTGATCTAATATAATATAATGTCATCTATTATAATCTCTAATCAAATCTAATCCAGTATAATCTCTAATCTAATCTGATATAATATTACATTACATTACATGTCATTTAGCTGATGCTTTTATCCATAGCGATTTACAATAATATAATATCTAATCTAAAATAATGTTATGTCATCTATTAAAATCTAGTATAATCTCTAATCTGATCTAATATAATATCTAATCTAAAATAATGTTATGTCATCTATTATAATCCAGTATAATCTCTAATCTGATCTAATATAATCTCTAATCTAATATAATGTTATGTCATCTATTATAATCTAGTATAATCTCTAATCTGATCTAATATAATCTCTAATCTAAAATAATGTTATGTCATCTATTATAATCTAGTATAATCTCTAATCTAAAATAATGTTATGTCATCTATTATAATCTAGTATAATCTCTAATCTGATCTAATATAATCTCTAATCTAATATAATGTTATGTCATCTAGTATAATCTCTAATCTAATATAATGTTATGTCATCTAGTATAATCTCTAATCTAATCTAATATAATCTCTAATCTAATATAATGTTATGTCATCTAGTATAATCTCTAATCTAATATAATCTCTAATCTAATATAATGTTATGTCATCTATTATAATCTAGTATAATCTCTAATATGATCTAATATAATCTCTAATCTAAAATAATGTTATGTCATCTATTATAATCTGGTATAATCTCTAATCTGATCTAATATAATCTCTAATCTAAAATAATGTTATGTCATCTATTATAATCTAGTATAATCTCTAATCTGATCTAATATAATCTCTAATCTAATATAATGTTATGTCATCTAGTATAATCTCTAATCTAATCTAATATAATCTCTAATCTAATATAATGTTATGTCATCTAGTATAATCTCTAATCTGATCTAATATAATCTCTAATCTAATATAATGTTATGTCATCTAGTATAATCTCTAATCTAATCTAATATAATCTTTAATCTAATATAATGTTATGTCATCTAGTATAATCTCTAATCTAATCTAATCTAATCTCTAATCTAATATAATGTTATGTCATCTAGTATAATCTCTAATCTAATCTCTAATCTAATATAATGTTATGTCATCTATTATAATCTAGTATAATCTCTAATATGATCTAATATAATCTCTAATCTAAAATAATGTTATGTCATCTATTATAATCTAGTATAATCTCTAATCTGATCTAATATAATCTCTAATCTAAAATAATGTTATGTCATCTAGTATAATCTAGTATAATCTCTAATATGATCTAATATAATCTCTAATCTAAAATAATGTTATGTCAACTATTATAATCTAGTATAATCTCTAATCTAATCTAATATAATCTCTAATCTAATATAATGTTATGTCATCTAGTATAATCTCTAATCTAATCTAATATAATCTCTAATCTAATATAATGTTATGTCATCTAGTATAATCTCTAATCTAATATAATCTCTAATCTAATATAATGTTATGTCATCTAGTATAATCCAGTATAATCTCTAATCTAATCTACTCTCTGGATTCCGGCTGTCAGTGGAAACAGACTCACCAGTAGACCTGGGTACCCGGGGAAACCAGGATCTCCCTGTAACGAGAAGGACATGAATATTAAAACCGGTTCCATGTTGGTTTCAACAGAAGAGACGATGGAGGTCAGGGTCCTACCCGAACTCCTTTAGGTCCTGCAGGTCCATGACCGTCCTTGCCGTCCTGACCCTGAGACATGGACAGGCAGCGGGATTAAGATCAGGTTCACAACAGGATTACAGGAGACAGGTATGCTCATGTAGTCTACAGGAAGTCTCCAACCAATAAGGGTTCAAATTATTTTACTGTCACACACCATCCACTCCACCATGCATCTATTTCACTGTCGGGACGCAAACCTTTTATTTCTGACAATAATAATCATCGTAATAATGTCCAGACCTGATTCTCCAGAGGTCATATATGAGAGGAAGTATATATCTATATAATATTATATATTAATATATAGATTAAAGAGTGTATTTCAGCTCCTTACCGCCATTCCTCTGGGTCCCTTTGAGCCTGGAACACCTTTATCCCCTGGATCCCCTGGTTGGCCCTTCATCATCATCATCATCATCATCATCATCATCATCAACAAGAAGAACAACAGTTCGTCATGACGAGATTACATTTCATTACATTACATTACATTACATCACATTACATTACATTTCATGTCATTTAGCTGACACTTTTATCCAAAGCGACTTACAATAAGTGCATTAAACCATGAGTCCAAACTCAGAACAACAAGAATCAAGAAAGTACAATTTCTTCAATAAAGTTAAACTACAAAGTACTATCAGTAAGAGACATTTAAGTGCTGCTAAAGTGTTAAACTACAAAGTGCTATCAGTAAGAGACATTTAAGTGTTACTAAAGTGAACTACAAAGTGCTATCAGTAAGAGACATTTAAGTGCTACTAAAGTGCTAAACTACAAAGTGCTATCAGTAAGAGACATTTAAGTGCTACTAAAGTGCTAAACAACAAAGTGCTATCGGTAAGGGACATTTAAGTGCTGCTAAAGTGTTAAACTACAAAGTGCTATCAGTAAGAGACATTTAAGTGCTACTAAAGTGCTAAACTACAACATGCTATCGGTAAGGGACATTTAAGTGCTACTAGAGTGCTAAACAACAAAGTGCTATCGGTAAGGGACATTTAAGTGCTGCTAAAGTGTTAAACTACAAAGTGCTATCAGTAAGAGACATTTAAGTGCTGCTAAAGTGTTAAACTACAAAGTGCTATCAGTAAGAGACATTTAAGTGCTACTAAAGTGAACTACAAAGTGCTATCGGTAAAGGACATTTAAGTGCTACTAAAGTGCTACTACGGCTCTACCTTCCCTATTCAAGGTGTAGTCACTAAGATGTGTTTTTAGTCTGTAGAGACTTCCTGTCCTGATGTCAATGGGGAGCTCGTTCCACCAATGAGGAGCCAGCACAGCAAACAGTCGGGACTTTGTTGAGTGTTTTGTTGAGGAGCGGAGGATTGTGGGTAAATTACAAAATGATACAAAATGAATGTCTCTATTGATGTCCATCATAGTCTCCTAGAGCTGAGTGTGACAAACAAAACTAATCTAAAATAACCTCTAATATAATCTGATCTAATCTATTCTAATATAATATAATATAATCTCTAATATAATCTGATCTAATCTATTCTAATATAATATAATATAACCTCTAATATAATCTGATCTAATCTATTCTAATATAATATAATATAATCTCTAATATAATCTGATCTAATCTATACTAATATAATATAATCTCTAATATAATCTATTATAATCTAATATAATCTATTATAATCTAATATAATCTGAACTAATCTATTATAATATAATATAATATAACCTCTAATATAATCTGATCTAATATATTCTAATATAACCTAATATAATCTCTAATAAAATATGATATAATCTATTCTAATATAAAGTAATATAATATAATCAAATATTATATGATATACTCTATTCTAATATAATATAATGTAATACAATCTCTAATATAATATGATATAATCAAATATTATATAATATCCTCTATTCTAATATAATATAATGTAATATAATCTCTAATATAAACTAATATATGATATAATCTCTTATATAATGTGATCTAATAAAATCTATTCTAATCTGATATAATCTATTCTAATATAATATAATCTCTCATAAAATCTGATATAATCTAATCTAATATAATCTAATATGATCTGATCCAATATAATCTGATCTAATCTATTCTAATATAATATAATGTGATCAATATAATCTAATATTATCTGATCTAATATAATCTGATCTAATCTATTCTAATATAATATAATCTCTCATATAATCTGATCTAATATAATCTATTATAATCTCATAATCTCTAATATAATCTCTAATCTGATCTAATATAATCTATTCTAATCTAATCAGATCATATATTATAATATAATATTATAATATAATCTCTAAACTAATCAGATTAATTGTGATGGTAGGCGATGATGAAATGAAGTCACACACCTTCTGTCCATTAGCTCCACGTCGTCCGCCTGATCCCGGCGCTCCACTTGATCCTGGTCCTCCCTGCAGGAAAAGCAACAGAGTCAGAGCAGCTGAAGGTCCCTGAATGCATCACACCCACTTATATCTAATCTAATCTAGAACACAGTGAGACCAGAAGGAAGTGAGACCAAAAGGAAGTGAGACCAGAAAGAAGTGAGACCAGAAAGAAGTGAGACCAGAAGGAAGTGAGACCAGAAAGAAGTGAGACCAGAAAGAAGTGAGACCAGAAGGAAGTGAGACCAGAAAGAAGTGAGACCAGAAGGAAGTGAGACCAGAAAGAAGTGAGACTAGAAAGAAGTGAGACCAGAAGGAAGTGAGACCAGAAAGAAGTGAAACCAGAAAGAAGTGAGACCAGAAAGAAGTGAGACTAGAAAGAAGTGAGACCAGAAGGAAGTGAGACCAGAAAGAAGTGAGACCAGAAGGAAGTGAGACCAGAAAGAAGTGAGACCAGAAAGAAGTGAGACTAGAAAGAAGTGAGACCAGAAAGAAGTGAGACCAGAAGGAAGTGAGACCAGAAAGAAGTGAGACTAGAAAGAAGTGAGACCAGAAGGAAGTGAGACCAGAAAGAAGTGAGACCAGAAGGAAGTGAGACCAGAAAGAAGTGAGACCAGAAAGAAGTGAGACCAGAAGGAAGTGAGACCAGAAGAAAGTGAGATCAGAAAGAAGTGAGACTAGAAAGAAGTGAGACCAGAAAGAAGTGGGACCAGAAGGAAGTGAGACCAGAAAGAAGTGAGACCAGAAGGAAGTGAGACCAGAAGGAAGTGAGACCAGAAAGAAGTGAGACCAGAAGGAAGTGAGACCAGAAGGAAGTGAGACCAGAAGGAAGTGAGACCAGAAAGAAGTGAGACCAGAAGGAAGTGAGACCAGAAAGAAGTGAGACCAGAAAGAAGTGAGACCAGAAGGAAGTGAGACCAGAAAGAAGTGAGACCAGAAAGAAGTGAGACCAGAAGGAAGTGAGACCAGAAAGAAGTGAGACCAGAAAGAAGTGAGACCAGAAGGAAGTGAGACCAGAAAGAAGTGAGACCAGAAAGAAGTGAGACCAGAAAGAAGTGAGACCAGAAGGAAGTGAGACCAGAAAGAAGTGAGACCAGAAGGAAGTGAGACCAGAAGGAAGTGAGACCAGAAAGAAGTGAGACCAGAAAGAAGTGAGACCAGAAGGAAGTGAGACCAGAAAGAAGTGAGACCAGAAGGAAGTGAGACCAGAAGGAAGTGAGATCAGAAGGAAGTGAGACCAGAAAGAAGTGAGACCAGAAAGAAGTGAGACCAGAAGGAAGTGAGACCAGAAAGAAGTGAGACCAGAAGGAAGTGAGACCAGAAGGAAGTGAGACCAGAAAGAAGTGAGACCAGAAGGAAGTGAGACCAGAAGGAAGTGAGACCAGAAAGAAGTGAGACCAGAAAGAAGTGAGACCAGAAGGAAGTGAGACCAGAAAGAAGTGAGACCAGAAGGAAGTGAGACCAGAAGGAAGTGAGACCAGAAAGAAGTGAGACCAGAAAGAAGTGAGACCAGAAGGAAGTGAGACCAGAAAGAAGTGAGACCAGAAGGAAGTGAGACCAGAAGGAAGTGAGATCAGAAGGAAGTGAGACCAGAAAGAAGTGAGACCAGAAAGAAGTGAGACCAGAAAGAAGTGAGACCAGAAAGAAGTGAGACCAGAAGGAAGTGAGACCAGAAAGAAGTGAGACCAGAAGGAAGTGAGACCAGAAAGAAGTGAGACTAGAAAGAAGTGAGACCAGAAGGAAGTGAGACCGGAAAGAAGTGAGACCAGAAAGAAGTGAGACCAGAAGGAAGTGAGACCAGAAAGAAGTGAGACCAGAAGGAAGTGAGACCAGAAAGAAGTGAGACCAGAAGGAAGTGAGACCAGAAGGAAGTGAGACCAGAAAGAAGTGAGACCAGAAAGAAGTGAGACCAGAAGG